>NW_028227233.1:0-11352 GCF_052327205.1 Somniosus microcephalus
GTGCAGTGTCAAGCCCTGATCTTGCCTGCACTGCCTCCCATGGTGGAATAGCCCTGACAGTGTCAAGCCCTGATCTTGCCTGCACTGCCTCCCATGGTGGAATAGCCCTGACAGTATGTAAAGTGCTGAATGTGCAAGTTGTTTTCATGAGAGTCCCATAGCTCTTGGATGAGGGCTGGGCTTTGGGGCTTTCAGGTCCCTTTGGCCAGAAACTTAGGTGCACATGCAGGGATGAACAGGATAGTGGAAAGGGTACTGACCCTGACAACCCGAGTGAGGTTGTTGAACTTTTTCCTGCATTGAAGTGGAGTCCTGGCAACCATGCTGTTGGTGGTCACCCTGTTTGCCACCTCCGTCCAGGCTTTTCGGTATTCGCTGGGAAGCGGCCTCCTCCCACTGTCAGGGAAGAGGACAGGTCGCTTGTGCTCTACTGCGCCAACCAGTAGCCTCAGGGCACCCTCACTGAAGCGCTCCGCTTGCTCCCTAGCATTCTGCATGGTCCTGGGCGTTGAAATGATGATCCAGCAATGGTCAGGCCTTGCTTCAGGGCTGCAGTGTGCAGGGCGTGGCAGCCAAACAAGTCCACCCTCCCCCTTTAAGAGCTTACTGGCGCCAGCGTGTCTGCCTTCAATCAACAACTCGCCGCAGCTGCGCTGCGCCCGCCCTCAGTGTTATCGCCTCGGCACGCCGGCTTAGCGCCTTATGATAGTCGTGCATCGCCTGCTTTAGCGCAGCTGCAACCTCTTGGGGCAATGCAACTGAATATCGGTGAAGGTGGCGCTAAGTTGCGCCGGGCGCTAAATTTAACGAATGCCCGGCCGTAGCGCCCAAAACGTGGCTATACTGAATTTCTAGGCCCTCATATTCTTAATTTGCTCAATAAAAATTCTGTATCTATCTTTTTATTGTAATCTGTAGCTTTTTTCTGCTTCAGCTTTTTTCAAAGACATTTGCTGTATTTACCTGGAGGCTACCACCATTTTATATTGGCATAGCTGACAATCATATTGAAGGTGAGTCATGCCCTGCGGGTAGAATGACTTTTTAGCAGCGATATAAATTCATTGTGGGCCGTGTTCGTGTACCAAACATGCAGTCACTTCATTCCTAATGCAGCTCTGCTGCTGCACGCTGCCTAAAGGGGCAAATTTCCTGAGTCCCTGCACCCAATTTGGATTGTGTTAATCTCACTCATTTTAAATGAGCATTAAAAGCCAGCCAGATTCTCACATGCCGGGAACTTTCTACTGCCACAAGATTGTAAACAATGGAGATTGCTTTTAGTGCTTTCTCCTCACTTCATTTAATGGATGAAGATTTAGAGGGAAAAATAAGGGATTCCATGGATATTAGCAAAGGCAGACGTCCCACAACTTCCACTATGCCTACAATCTATAGGGCCAACACCCCCAAGCCACCACCCTGAGTTCCTCACCAAGATATCCTCCCTCCTTTCCTCCCTCAGCTTCTACACTGAGAGACTGCTCATTCTCGGTGATTTAAATCTACCCTCTCGCCTAGGAATTCATTGTGCTCATGTCCACCGTACACCTCTCCCTCCATATAAACTCACCTACCCATGTTCATGGTCATCACTTGACGTTGCTGTATCCTGTGGCCTCTCTGCTCAGATAGTCTTGATCAATTGAAAGGCCATCTCCCATCACCTCTTTTTATCCCTCACCACCCAGATACTCACCACCCAGATGCTCACCGCCCAGATACTCACAACCCAGATACTCACCGCCCAGATACTCACCACCCAGATACTCACTGCCCAGATACTCACCGCCCAGATACTCACAACCCAGATACTCACCACCCAGATACTCACCACCCAGATACTCACCACCCAGATACTCACCGCCCAGATACTCACAACCCAGATACTCACCACCCAGATACTCACCACCCAGATACTCACCGCCCAGATACTCACAACCCAGATACTCACCACCCAGATACTCACCACCCAGATACTCACCACCCAGATACTCACCGCCCAGATACTCACCGCCCAGATACTCACCACCCAGATACTCACCGCCCAGATACTCACCGCCCAGATACTCACCACCCAGATACTCACCGCCCAGATACTCACCGCCCAGATACTCACCCCCCAGATACTCACCACCCAGATACTCATCGCCCAGATACTCACCGCCCAGATACTCACCGCCCAGATACTCACCGCCCAGATACTCACAACCCAGATACTCACCACTCAGATACTCACCACTCAGATACTCACCGCCCAGATACTCACCGCCCAGATACTCACCGCCCAGATACTCACCGCCCAGATACTCACAACCCAGATACTCACCACCCAGATACTCACCACCCAGATACTCACAACCCATTCCCACCCCACTTCCTTCTGCGTCCATCCTGGAAACAGTTGGCCCCGAGTCATTTACAATTTCCATTTCAAACTTTCAACTGCATAGCCTTTGGCCTTCCATTCACCACAATGCTTCAGAAGCTGGCGATTTGCTCAGCCACTCCCTGACATCCAGCTTTAATGCCCCAGTCTCCAGCAAAAACTTTACTCTCTGCCATCCTTGTCATTCCTCCTGGTACAGCTGCCATTTTCACTCCCTCAAATGCAAGGGCGCAGACTTGAGCATATCTGGGCCACACCTGCTTTAAGCATCCATCGCCAGATCTGGCTGTACCATATCAAGTGCTATCAGGCCTCAGTCTCTGCTGTCAATACCGTCCATTACTCCAGGATCATCCTGGGGAGAAAAATTAACCCCCAGCTTCTTTTTTCCACTATCAACCGTTACTTTAAACTTCTCCCTCCTACCCCTTCAGATCACCTCCAACAACAAGTGCGAGGAGCTCATGGATTTCTTTGCCACTAAGGTTGTGACCATCTATTCTGCTGCTTCTGCTAATCCTCCTCCCCTCTTCTGCTTTCTATCAAACCTCTCCCAGGCTTACTCCTGCCCATATACTGAGCGCTGGTATCTAATCTAGTATTGTTTCTAAATGCTACCTTAGTGGGAGAAGGAAGTGAGTTGGCTCACTAATGGATATCCCGAAGGGGTTCCTTGGATGTGGTGGATCCATACTTTCACCAACAGGATCATCAGCAATGCCCAGGACTAGCTCCTCAAGTATACGTAAGCTCAGCAGATTTGGGAAGGAGTCTCCTGCAGGTTTTAGACTTACTACTCTGTTGTGCACTTCCTTTGCCTACAATGTGAAAACAATGATTCGCTGTTTCCTGAGGCCAATCAGAGCGAGGCAATTGCCCATTGTGGAGCGCAAGAAGGATACTGAGGGAGACTTTATTGGATCTAACCTTTATTAATGAAAGAGTTTCAGGCAAGGAGCATATAAGGATGAGAAAGCATTGCACATGAGTGTGACAAAGGAGAAAGTATATGTGTGTATTATAGGCATGGCATTGCAGACCATTGCAAAGTCATAAATAGAGGATTCACTTAACTTAAAAAATTATTGAGGGTGTTGAATTTCTTCCATTTTTGAGATACTGTCCTCTTAACAGCAGCGATTATATTGATGTGTTCTGTCACCTCTTCCCATGTAACCCTGACTGTATTTTGCTAAGGGGGGTGGGAGGGGCGATGCTCATTTCTGTAATATCTATTACAATTCCGGATTCAAAGGAAACTTTTTCCTCTGCAACAGGAAGTGCACTTAACTTCAGTAGAAATAACAATCGGACAATTTTCTATTACAGCGGATGATCTGCAATGCTAGTTTTATGGCACAGGTGGCAAATTGGAAATCTACCCCTGCATATCCTGGCGGACTAATACAGATGAGAACAAGTGTAAACTTTTTGCAAAATTCCTAATCTGTACACATCCTTGCAGATACAACTTCTATGACTCTACTCCCTGAAAGCAGTACATATTAGAATATGCACTCGCATGACCTATGAAGAATTTTAAAAATGCCTTTATAAGAATCCCATTTTGTGTAAAGATACACTCGTTTTTGATCAAATTTATCTAAGTAAAAATTTTTATAGCACCTTGCATGACCTCAGGATGTCCCAAAGCGCTTTACAGCCAATTAAGTACTTTTGAAGTCTACTCACTGTTTTAGCATAGGGAAACGCGGCCGCCAATTTGCACACAGCAAGCTCCCACAAACAGCAATGAGATAATGACCAGATAACCTGGTTAAGTGATGTTGGTCGAGAGAAAAATATTGATCAGGACACTGGGGAGAACACCCATGTTCTTATTCAAAATTGTGCCATTAAATCTTTCACATCCACATGAGAGGGCAGTTGGGGCCTCATTTTAATGTCTCAGCAGAAACACGGCCCCTCCAACAGTGCAGCGCTCCCTCAGTACTGCACTGAATTGTCACCCTAGATTATAGGCTTAAGCCTCTGGAGTGGGACTTGAGCCCACGAGCTTCTGGCACAAAAGCGAGAGTGCGACCACTGAGCTACGGCTATAACGTAACCCCGTCCATCGTGGGTGTGGCTTCTGTCATAGACCTAAAGAGCTGCAGGATCTTTGCAATAACTAATCCAGAGCTAGATTTCTGTGGCCTGCCTGTTTTCTCTGCTGAAAGCCATTAAATCTACAGACCATTTGCGTCAGGGTAAAAAAAATAACCTTTACTGGATCACACACATCAGTTGTGTAGGAACCGTCTAAATAGGGTGCAATTTTAAGTAAAATTAAATTCTCAATGGAACTGATAACACATTGTTTATTCATTTCAATTAATTCTGGATTGATAGGTAATATATTTGGCTGTGAGGAAGATATCAAATAATATTGAGAACCACTGGGCTGTGGACTGCGATTTTAACACCTGCACAAACAGGGTAACATTGATTTGTATTTTACCACCTGCATTCAACAGACAGGAGTGGCATTTATTCACAATGACTCACCTTAGTAAGATTAAATATGAATTAGCATCTGATCTAAAGTACATCCACTATGTAAATGTTACAGATCAGAAATATTAAAAGAGTCACAGCGACTGCATCTGGTTTGGCTCCAGATTGAATTCAGTTTCTATGCGCTTGCCGCCAATACAAACAAGCCTGTGTCACTGGAATCAGAATGGGTTGAATACCTCGCAGCCAAAACCCTTTCAGACTGAGCATAGTAATTCCTCAACTGCTAACAAAGACTGCTCTTGCCAATAAAATCTGGTGGATTGGAACATCTGTAAGACATAAATAATACAGCAAATAAAGTATTGTGATTAGTTTTTTTAATAAATCTTTTGATAAATGGCGCAGTCACAAGCTCTCCCCTTTTCAGCCTGTGTAACTACTGCAGTCATAAAGCCCATCCTTGACATTAAAAACATCAAGCACTTCTTTTTAATTTTCTTTATGCTTTACAGGTCCCAGAACAGTTTGCGCCCTGAATAAATGTTCCCCTAATAGAGAACCTTATTCTTAACAGCACTTAAATAGCCCTCTGCTTTTCTCTTCTTCTGATCAATGAGCAAGCGAATAGCCATCTGTTTTTATGACATGAACATGCGAAATGCATTAAGCTGAATCACAGTGTAGTATTTCTGGAGAAAATAGAAAGGATGTTAAACAACAAGAGAGTAGAAGCAAATGTTCGGAATAACAAATGGCTCTTAGCAAAAATATAAAGTGCACACTAGAAAAAAAAAGCATTAAATAAAAATAGTTACAGATACCAAGGACTATTGTATTCTTGAAAATAAATATTTTAAAAATGAATTTCTACTAGCCTGTGAAGATACCAGTATTTATTTTAATCAGATATAATCCATTTAGCACAATAGATCTGATTATAATTGGTCAGTTATCTCAAGAAGAGCACCATGTCACTATTATTAAGATGTTGAAGATTTACAGCATAGTTATTGCTATTTTAGAAAACAAATCTTTCTATTCTACTATGGCCAAAGTACTGGGGCCATGTTTCCTGGCTTTTTAAAGAGGGGATAAATGGCCATTTCCAGCGATTTTAAAAACCCATAATCAATATGGTAGGAATGAGTGATTAAATGCAACATTACTTTAGCGGAAATGACTAAAAAATTACAGCATGTCTGTCGTAATGATCTTTCAATCTTCTCAAGCAACTATTGAGCCCCACAACTAGTATAAATGGTTTATAATTCAGATATCTGGAGAACACACAAAACATTACAGAAGTGGGACAACAACTCAGTAAATTCCATCACTGGCTTGATTGTGGGGAATATTGTACACTGTGTAATGAGCTTTTCAGTCTGGAAGGGTTGCCACGAGTATGAGGCCGGCCGTATGGCAACAATTCACGGATCATATAAATTCAGGTGCGACTGCTGTAAGGAACTGAAGGGACGACGGATCAAACAGATAAGTATGCTTGCGTACTCATGTACCACCTGCTCTCTTCAAAGAGCAAAGAGAATCAGGTAATCTTCAGTGCACAGCTGGAGAGAACTAGAACGCCAAATGTCACCACACACATTAGTAATAAGCAGCAGTACAGATGCAGACATTGTGACAAATATACAGTGAGGTGGGTGAGAAAGCACAGTTGAAGCAAGGACTCTGGTGATGAAAGGGGTGTTAAAGGTAGGAATTGATGAGGATCGAGCGCTGGCATGTTTGCTGGCCCACTGCAATGTCCTGAGGTATTAGCTTTACATAGAATTACAGCACGGCAACAGGTCAGTCGGCCCAACTGATCCATGCCAATGTTTATGCTCCACATGAGCCTCCCCCCACCCTACTTCATCTCACCCTATCAGCATATCCTTCTATTCCTTTCTCCCTCATGTACGTATCTAGCTTCCTCTTAAATGCATCTCTGCTATTTTCCCCAACTACTCCATGTGGTAGCAAGTTCCACATTCTAAACATTTTTTGGGTAAGAAGTTTTTCCTGGATTTCAAGTGGAATATGTTGCAACACATGGATTATATCAAGTAATCACTTAACTCCACACACATCTGTGTAAGGTGGTTTGGATAGGTTGGACAAAGCTTTCCCGCACTGAGACCTGTGAGAAGCAATACCATCTGGAAAATGCTATGGTAACCTCAGTAATGTAACGTACAGATATAATATAAGCAACATCTCTCACAAATGTTCGCAGTGTGGCCCTGAATGCCTTGGTGTACAGACTCAGAGGAGCAGTCCAGGCCTGCTTCAGCTCACTTATATAATGTTTACAGGCAGCCATGAGAGAGGGTTTGAAGATGCCCAGTGCTCTGTGCTCATATAGATTATTGGGACTCGTGAAGAGTGCCCTCCATCTGTACATACTGCAAAGCACAGCTGTGGCCAGTTGCTAGTCATGTCCAAGTCAGTACTGCACCATAAAAAAGACACTTGGCAACTAACTGCTGGTGCTGCCTCCAAAAGCAATGAGACTACAGCAACACCAGCAAAGTAGACTGCTGCTACTGATTTAGGTATATCGGCTTTATTCCTAGATATACGCAGTGAGCCTTACATACTCCATTCAGTTCACCAGTGCCACCAGTGCCACCCACTCCCTCAGCTAGCAACCAGCTTAGGAATAGCCACTAAGGGGGAGAAATTCGATTGGTTAGTGCTTCCCGATAGCGCCTGGCGGGGGTGCAAACGGGGCGCCAATGAAGTAGCACCAGGGCGAGGCGAATCCAGTGCCGCACGCCAAATCCAGTCGCCCCTTAGCGCTGCTGCTAAGCTTTAACGTCAGGCAGATCGTGACATCAATGAGAGCGCAAGGCTCACTCAGTGCTCGATCTGCCAAATTGATTATCACCCCTTGCCTTAGCGTCTCGCCCCAACAACAGCAGGAAGAGGTTGAAGAATTGACTCACCCTGACCACACGAGTGAGGTCGTTAAATTTCTTCCTGCACTGTGTGTGGGTCCTGTGGACCACAGTGCTGCCCGAGACCTGCTGGGTTATCTCCCTCCACATGGCACAGATGACTTGCGGCGAGGGCCTCCTGCCACTTGCCGGGTACAGCACCGATCTCCGTCCCTCCACAGCGAAGACCAACGCCTTCAATTCCTGGTCGCAGAATCTGCGAGCTCTCTCCCTGCGCCATTGATCTGCCATAATGACACCTCCTTCAGTGGTCTGGTTCCTTCTCCTTGGCCTTCTGCTGCTTGCTGAGACAGCTGCAGAACCAGCAATGCTGAGAATGAGGTTCTGCAGCATGATTGAACCCCCCCTTTAAGAACTGGAAAGAGCCTGTGGCAATGATGACTAGCGATTAGACTGCACCTGAAATTGCTTAGTGCTTCGAGTCTAATGCCACTGAGCTAGGTCATTAGCGCTTGATTTAGCACTCACATACCTTTCTTTGAGCGATGACACTGAATTTTGCATGCAGCGAGATTCATTAGCGTCTTGCGCTAAATCTCAAACTTTTCAGAAGTTAGTGCCCACTCCTAGGCGATAATAAACTTCGCCCCCTAGGTTTACAGAGATGTTCACAAGCCACAATAAGCGATCACAAGAGAAAAACATATTGAGCGTCTACATCACATGCACTCAAACACAAAATAAAATTATTTCACTTTTAAAATAGTTTGCAGTCTGTCTTTCTTTTATTACAAAGAAAATAAATTGCCAGTTGCTCACAAGTAAGCAGACATATCCAATTCTTAGAAAGAACTACCTTGAACAGAACTGCACAAGGTTACCAAGGTCAGATCAATCCAATGATCTGACAATCATGCTTCTGTCTATTTCTCTACTATTATGAAGTAATCAATCTTGCCAAGAGTTACTTCAAACAAAGCAACTGAAGGAATCGCACTGATATGTGGATTGAAATTGTGCTCTGTCATATTGGTAGGGAATGCGTTAAGGTATTTAAATCAAATTCTTCTGTCCTCTACTTTAACAGACAGGTTACCCAGAGAAAGCTTTTGTTAAAATAGGGTGCAGAATATTTCATACAATTGCATTCATGGGTTTGTTACTAATATTACACAAGGCAGTTGCAACCCAATAGCATCTTCACGTTCTGTTTGTTCTTCAAACTTTTCAATATCTCATCCTTGTGGAAAGTTGTCAGCTTGGCTCAGTTAGTGTCATTTTTGCCTATGAGTAAGAAACCCTAAGCTCTGGAATTCCCTTCCTAAACCTTTCCGCTTCTCTACCTCTCTCCTCCTTTAAGATGCTCTTTGGTAGCTTTCTCACCTCTGAGTCAGAAGGTTGTGGGTTCAAGTCCCATTCTAGGGACTTGAACACAAAAATCTAGGCTGACACTCCAGTGTAGTACTGAGGGAGTGCTGCACTGCCAGAGGTACCGTCTTTCAGATGTGAAGTTAAACCCAGGCCCCGTCTGCTCTCTCAGGTGGACGTAAAATATCCCATGGCACTATTTCGAAGAAGAGTAGGGGAGTTCTCCCCGATGTCTTGGCCAACATTTGTCCCTCAATCAACATCACTAAAACAGATTATCTGGGCATTATCACCTTGCTGTTTGTGGGAGTTTGCTGTGCGCAAGTTGGCTGCCGCATTTCCTACATTAGAACAGTGACTACACCTCAAAAAGTACTTCATTGGCAGTAAAGCCCTTTGGGACGTCCTGAGATCCTGAAAGGTGTTACCTACATGCAAGCCTTTCTTTTTTCTTTCTCCTTAAAATCTAACTGTTTGACAAAGCTTTTGGTCACCTGTCCTAATATCTCCTTAGGTGGCTCAGTGCCAGGTTTTGTTTGATTACGCTCCTGTGAAGTGTCATGGGCCATTTTACTACATTAAAGGTGCTATATAAATGTTCTTTTTAAGTCTCATTATAACGCAAAGATACAAAGAGGGTGCAATTAGTCTTCAGCAACAATGCTTCGCCAGCCTGTTTTATATCCCATCTAATTTTCATTCTCATTGACTTTTGGTGCTATCAAAGACAAATTTCACCCCCAAATATTTAAATAGGCATCCCTATATTGAATCTCACAACGTCAGATGGAGTTTTATTTCAATGAAGGACTTGCTTAATGCCACTTTAACTAAGACAGGCTAGTAATTGTTTTAAAATCTATATTATTCACCGCATTATTTTGTAGTAATCAATTGCAATGATAATATCACGGAGTAAAATTTACAAATTAGCAGTCCCAGCACTGAGTTTTGTGTGAAGGGAGCACATATCAGGAATTCAGGGAGGTCAGAGCATCCTGCACGATTTTACGGAATGATGGTGAATCGTAAAGACTTCCCACTTGAATTCCTGAGAGGCACTCCCATTCATAAAATTACCACAATTGTTAGTGTTGAATTATGGACATTATCAGGCATCAGTGACATGGGATACAACAGGGGTTTGCATCTATGTTGACACTTGTTGGTGACATTATAGACCAAAAACAAACACAACTCACACATCATACGCAAAAATACATGTCAAAAATAGCTGAAAAGTGATTTTCAGGTGGCAATTAAACCGTGGGATTATAACTTGCTCAAACTTGGCTCTTGTGATTTATGCTGTAGGTTTTAAAACTAGGGTCTCCGCTCCCCAGTGAGTCCATGAAAGGATCCCAGAGGGTGCTTGAGGTCATCAGATGTCTGTCTCTTCATGGTAAGTTGTCTGTATTTTTCTCTTGTTTGCTAACTGATAATGCATTATTTCTGATACTATATTCTAACAAAAAATGCTTTCTGCAATGAGAGTACAGTTTGCCCTCAGGTAGCTAGGATGACTTTCCATAAACTCAGCTCGACAAGAGTGCAGATTGGAGTGTCAGACGTAGAGAGCAGTGCATAAATTGTGCTGCTCTTGGTTTTCCAGCCATTAAAATTAAGTAATTAAAATTAATGAATAGAAAATCAGGGCTGACAGAAAGACTTGCATTTCTATAGCATCTTTCATGACCTCAGGACGTCTCACAGTGCTTTACAGTCAATGAAGTATTTTTTGAAGTGTACTCACTGTTGTAATGCAGGAAACTCGGCAGCCAACTTGCGCACAGCAAGCTCCCACAAACAGCAAGGTGATAATGTCCAGATAATCTGTTTTAGTGATGTTGATTGAGGGTTTAATATTGGCCAGGACACTAGTGATAAGTCCCCTGCTCTTCTTCGAAATAATGCTATGAGATCTTTTACGTCCACCTGACAGGGCCTCGGTTTAACGTCTCATCCGAAAGATGGCACCTCTGATGATGCAGCACTCTCTTATTACTGCACTGGGAATGTCAGGCAAGAATTTTGTGCTCAAGTCTCTGGAGCGGGACTTGAACCCACAACCGTCTGACTCAGAGGAAAGAGTGCTATCCACTGAGCCATCAACCGGGAGATTTGAGGTTGGTACCTGATTCTCTGATCTGTGCTCCCATCATGCGAGTCTCCAGCCTGTGAAATGAGTCTCCAAAAATGTGCATGTCTTCTGTAATTTAGATCAGGTGTCCTCAG
>NW_028227234.1:0-11127 GCF_052327205.1 Somniosus microcephalus
GGACAGAGAATCTGCTCATCTTAAAGTTGTTGACACTCAACTCTTGGACCTATTAATTAAATAATTAGACAAGGCGTTAGCTGGAATCTAACACCCACTTCTCTCTGCTCCTCTACTCCACTTAAAGTTTTACTATTTAGATTTTTTAATTGAATTGGGATGTGGACATCGCTGGCAAGGCCAGCATTTATTGCCCATCCCCAGTTGCCATTGAGAAGCTGGTCTTGAGCTGCCTTCTTGAATCGCTACAGTCCGTGTGGTGAAGGTGCTCCCACAGTGCTGTTATAGAGGGAGTTCCAGGATTTGGAACCAGCGATGATGAAGGTACAGCGATATATTTACAAGTCAGGATGCTGCGTGTAATTTGGAGGGGAACTTGCAGGTGGTGGTGTTCCCATGTACCTGCTGCCCTTGTCCTAGGTGGAGGACGTTGCGGGTTTGGGAGGTGCTGTCAAAGAAGCCTTGGTGCAGTGCATCATGTAGATGGTACACCCTGCAGCCACAGTACGCCGGTGGTGGAGGGAGTGAATGTTTAAGGTGGTGGATGAGGAGCCGATCAAGCAGGCTGCTTTGTCCTGAATGGTGTCGAGGCTCTTGAGTGTTGTTGGAGCTGCACTCATCCAGGCAAGTGGAGAGTGTTCCATCACACTCCTGACTTGTGCCTTGTAGATGGTAGAAAGGCTTTGGGGAGTCAGGAGTTGAGACACTTGTCGCAGAATACCCAGCCTCTGAAGTGCTCTTGTCACCACAGTATTTATGTGGCTGGTCCAGTTAAGTTTCTGGTCAATGGTAACCCCCCAGGATGTTGATGGTGGAAGATTCAGTGATGGTAATGCCGTTGAATGTCAAGGGTCAGTGATTAAACTCTCTCTTGTTAGAGATAGTCAATGCCTGGCACTTGTGTGGCACAAATGTTACTTGCCACTTATCAGCTCTGACCTGAATGTCATCCAAGTCTTGCTGCCCGTGGGCACGGACTACTTCATTAACTGAGGAGTTGCGAATGGAATTGATCACTGTGCAATCATCAGTGAACATCCCCACTTCTGACCTTATGGTAAGTGAAAGACATTGATGAACCAGCTGAAGATGGTTAAGCCTCGGACACTGCCCTGAGGAACTCCTACAGTGATGTCCTGGGGCTGAGATACTTGACCTCCAACAACCACAACTATCTTCCTTTGTGCTCGGTGTGACTCCAGCCAGTGGAGAGTTTTCCGCCTGATTCCCATTGACTTCAGTTTTACTCGGGCTCCTTGATGCCACACTCGGTCAAATTCTGCCTTGTGTCAAGAGCAGTCACTCTCACCTCATCTCTGGAATTCAGCTCTTCTATCCATGTTTGGATTAAGTCTGTAATGAGGTCTGGAGCCGAGCGGTCGTGGTGGAACCCAAACTGAACATCGGTGAGCAGGTTATTGGTGAGTAAGTGCCGCTTGATAGCACTGTCAATGACACCCTCCATCACTTTGCTGATGATTGAGAGTAGAGTGATGGGGCAGTAATTGGCCGGATTGGATTTGTCCTGCTTTTTGTGGACAGGACATACCTGAGCAATTTTCCACATTGTCTAAAGTCTCCTTCTTTGTCTCAGTGTCAGTTTTTGACTGATTCCGCTCATGTGAAGCTCCTTGGAAGGTTTTACGATGTTATAGGCGCTATGTAAATGAACGTTGTTGTTGCTGTGCTCCCATTGGCTTCAGCTTTGCCAGCGGGCATCAGCCAGGGCCGGCGGCTGTGCTGCTCCCCAAGGTCGAAATGTTGGCAGCTCGCTGTATCGGCTCACAAGCTCAGAATTAGCAATGTACTGGAGGGCAGACAGTGACTGGGGCCGAACCCCACCATCACACAGCACCTTCAGTATAGGCTCACAGCTCAGAATTACCACTTGGTGAGGTACTGGAGGGCAGACAGTGACTGGGGCCGAACCCCACCATCACACAGCACCTTCAGTAAAGGCTCACAGCTCAGAATTACCACTTGGTGAGGTACTGGAGGGCAGACAGTGACTGGGGCCGAACCCCACCATCACACAGCACCTTCAGTATAGGCTCACAGCTCAGAATTACCATTTGGTGAGGTACTGGGGGGCAGACAGTGACTGGGGCCGAACCCCACCATCACACAGCACCTTCAGTATAGGCTCACAGCTCAGAATTACCACTTGGTGAGGTACTGGAGGGCAGAGAGTGACTGGGGCCGAACCCCACCATCACACAGCACCTTCAGTATAGGCTCACAGCTCAGAATTACCACTTGGTGAGGTACTGGGGGGCAGACAGTGACTGGGGCCGAACCCCACCATCACACAGCACCTTCAGTATAGGCTCACAGCTCAGAATTACCACTTGGTGAGGTACTGGAGGGCAGACAGTGACTGGGGCCGAACCCCACCATCACACAGCACCTTCAGTATAGGCTCACAGCTCAGAATTACCACTTGGTGAGGTACTGGAGGGCAGACAGTGACTGGGGCCGAACCTCACCATCACACAGCACCTTCAGTATAGGCTCACAGCTCAGAATTACCACTTGGTGAGGTACTGGAGGGCAGACAGTGACTGGGGCCGAACACCACCATCACACAGCACCTTCAGTATAGGCTCACAGCTCAGAATTACCACTTGGTGAGGTACTGGAGGGCAGACAGTGACTGGGGCCGAACCCCACCATCACACAGCACCTTCAGTATAGGCTCACAGCTCAGAATTACCACTTGGTGAGGTACTGGAGGGCAGACAGTGACTGGGGCCGAACCCCACCATCACACAGCACCTTCAGTATAGGCTCACAGCTCAGAATTACCACTTGGTGAGGTACTGGGGGGCAGACTGTGACTGGGGCCGAACCCCACCATCACACAGCACCTTCAGTATAGGCTCACAGCTCAGAATTACCACTTGGTGAGGTACTGGGGGGCAGACTGTGACTGGGGCCGAACCCCACCATCACACAGCACCTTCAGTATAGGCTCACAGCTCAGAATTACCACTTGGTGAGGTACTGGAGGGCAGACAGTGACTGGGGCCGAACACCACCATCACACAGCACCTTCAGTATAGGCTCACAGCTCAGAATTACCACTTGGTGAGGTACTGGAGGGCAGACAGTGACTGGGGCCGAACCCCACCATCACACAGCACCTTCAGTATAGGCTCACAGCTCAGAATTACCACTTGGTGAGGTACTGGAGGGCAGACAGTGACTGGGGCCGAACCTCACCATCACACAGCACCTTCAGTATAGCCCTTATTTAAAAAGGGCAGTAGACAGAAGGCTGGAAACTATAGACCGGTTAGCCTAACATCTGTGGTAGGTAAAATATTGGAGTCCATTATTAAGGAGACAGTAACAGGACATTTGGATAATCATAATTTAATAGGACAAAGTCAGCATGGTTTTATGAAGGGGAAGTCATGTTTGACAAATTTGCTGGAGTTCTTTGAGGAAGTAACATATAGGGTGGATAAAGGGGAACCAGTGGACGTAGTGTATTTAGACTTCCAAAAGGCATTTGAAAAGGTGCCACACAAAAGATTATTGCTTAAGATAAAAAAATCACGGGATTGGGAGTAATATTCTGGCATGGATAGAGGATTGGCTATCTAACAGAAGGCAGAGAGTTGGGATAAATGGTTCATTCTCAGACTGGCAATCAGTAACTAGTGTTGTTCCGCAGGGGTCGGTGCTGGGTCCCCAACTCTTTACAATCTATATTAACGATTTGGAGGAGGGGACCGAGTGTAACATATCAAAGTTTGCAGATGATACTAAGATGGGAGGGAAAGTAGTGAGTGAGGAGGACATAAAAAACCTGCAAGGGGACACAGACAGGCTAAGTAAGTGGGCAGAGATTTGGCAGATGGAATACAATACTGGAAAGTGTGAGGTTATGCACTTTGGCAGGAAAAATCGTAGAGCAAGTTATTATCTTAATGGCAAGAAACTGGAAAGTACTAAAGTACAAAGGGATCTGGGGGTCCTGGTGCACGAAACTCAAAAGGTTAGTGTGCAGGTGCAGCAAGTGATTAAGAAGGCCATTGGAATGTTGGCTTTCATTGCTAGGGGTATAGAATATAAAAATAGGGAGGTATTGCTTCAGTTGTACAAGGCATTGGTGAGACCGCACCTGGAATACTGCATACAGTTTTGGTGTCCATACTTAAGAAAAGACATACTTGCTCTCGAGTCAGTACAAAGAAGGTTCACTCGGTTAATCCCGGGGATGAGGGGATGGACATATGAGGAGAGGTTGAGTAGATTGGGACTCTACTCATTGGAGTTCAGAAGAATGAGGGGCGACCTTAATGAAACATATAAGATTGTGAAGGGGTTGGATCGGGTGGATGCGGGGAGGATGTTCCCGATGATGGGTGAAACTAGAACTAGGGGGCATAGTCTTAGAATAAGGGGCTGCTCTTTCAAAACTGAGATGAGGAGGAACTACTTCACTCAGAGGGTGGTAGGTCCATGGAATATGCTGCCCCAAAAAGCTGTAGAAGCTACATCATTACATAAATTTAAAACAGAAATAGACAGTTTCCTAGAAGTAAAGGGAATTAAGGGTTACGGGGAGCGGGCAGGAATTTGGACATGAGTCTAGGTTCGGATCGGTCATGGCCCTGTGGGTAGCGGAGCGGGCCCAGGGGCCATGCAGCCTGATCCTGCTCCTATTTCGTGTGTCTAATTCTGTTAGATTCAGGAGATGGTTCTGTGATAGTAGTTTGGCGGTTAGGATCAGATCAGCCATGATCTTATTGAATGGCGGAGCAGGCTCAAGGGGCCGATTGGCCTACTCCTGCTCCTATTTCTTATGTTCTTATGTATCACAGCTCAGAATTACCACTTGGTGAGCTAGTGGAGGGCAGACAGTGACTGGGGCCGAACCCCACCATCACAAAGCACCTTCAGTATATGCTCACAGCTCAGAATTACTACTTGGTGAGGTACTGGAGGGCAGACAGTGACTGGGGCCGATCCCCACCATCACACAGCACCTTCAGTATAGGCTCACAGCTCAGAATTACCACTTGGCGAGGTACTGGAGGGCAGACAGTGACTGGGGCTGAACCCCATCATCACACAGCACCTTCAGTATAGGCTCACAGCTCAGAATTACCACTTGGTGAGGTGAGGTATTGGAGGGCAGACAGTGACTGGGACCGAACCCCACCATCACACAGCACCTTCAGTATAGGCTCACAGCTCAGAATTACCACTCGGTGAGGTACTGGAGGGCAGACAGTGACTGGAGCCTAACCCCACCATCACAAAGCATCTTCAGTATAGGCTCACAGCTCAGAATTACCACTCGGTGAGGTACTGGAGGGCAGACAGTGACTGGGGCCGAACCCCACCATCACACAGCACCTTCGGTATAGGTTCACAGCTCAGAATTACCACTCGGTGAGGTACTGGAGGGCAGGCAGTGACTGGGGCCGAACCCCACCATCACACAGCACCTTCAGTATAGGCTCACAGCTCAGAATTACCACTTGGTGAGGTACTGGAGGGCAGACAGTGATTGGGGCCTGTAGTGTCCGCGCCTTAATAATACACGGACTGCAGGAGAACAATAAAACAGGTATTTACTGAACAGAGGGTAACTTAAGACTGAAGTACAGAAGCCTGCTATGGCTTTATATACAGGGGTGGTCACTGCCGGTACTGCAGTATAGAATCAGTTCTTCTCTTTAAGGTACATACACAACAATTCCTCCCCTTTTAGATAAACAGTACATAACATTCATTTATCAACTAAATAATAACTAATTACAATTACAATTTTCTCTGTACTATATACGTCAACTGAAATAATCATTTATAAGTTCAGTCTTTGAGGAGGCTTCCTGATCCTGACTGGATAGCGACTTTCTCGAGTATCCAGCTCTTGCGGCGGTGTTGATTCTGGCTCATTGTCATTGGTTGGTTCGTCAGCTTCCAATACCACTGCTTCTGAGGTAGACGCAATCTGTACTTCGGGTTGATTACCAGGTGCACCTGCTCGTGGTATGGGTTTGGCTTGTTCCTGTGACTCTAGAATCTGGTCAGCATGGTGTCTCACGATGCTCTCTCCAATGTCCACTGTGTACATTAGTGGTCCCTGCTGTGTGCATATCGTCCCTGGCTGCCATTTTTCTGTTCGGGAGTCGCGGGCCAAGACTGGTTGCCCTATCTTGAAGCTCCTGGTTGGCTTCTCATTTATGTGCTGGAATTGCTTATCCTCAACATCTCGTCTTATGTTTGGTTTGAGCAAATCCAGGTGACATCTTAGCCTTCGGTTGAAGAACATTATGGCTGGAGCTTGGTTGGTGACTGCATGTGTCGCATTCCGGTAAGCAAACAAGAAATTATCCACCCTGTGTTGTAGTGGTATGTCATCATTATACATTGCCTTTATTGCCTTTTTAAAGGTCTGAACAAACCTCTCAGCCAATCCATTTGTGGCTGGATGATATGGGGCAGATGTGTAATGTTTCACCCCATTATTCCTCAGAAACCTCCAGAAATCCTCGGACACAAACTGTGGCCCATTGTCAGAGCAAACCTGTTCTGGCAAGCCATTCCTGGCGAAGATGGTCCGTAGGACTGCAATAGTTTTCTCCGTGGTGGTGGAGGACATTTTGATGACCTCTGGCCATTTCGAATGGGCATCCACAGCGATTAGGAACATTGAGTCCATAAATGGACCAGCAAAATCAATGTGTACCCATTGCCATGGAGATGAGGGCCACTCCCATGGATGTAGCGGGGCCTGTGGTGGAGCGTTTTGGACCTTCTGGCATCCTGTGCATCTCTTGGTCATATCCTCGATTTCTTTATCGATTCCCGGCCACCACACAAATGCCCTGGCTAGGCTCTTCATTTTTACCCCTCCCAGATGACCTTCATGAAGCTCATTGAGCACTCTATCTCTCAACTTGGGTGGAATTACCACTCGGGATCCACACATCAAGGTCGCCCGGCACACTAACAGCTGTTCTCTCCTTGGCGAGAATGCTGGCAGCAGTGAGTCACCATGTGCTGGCCAACCCTTCACCATCAAATCATAGACCCGAGAGAGTGTCGGGTCATTTCGGGTTTCCTTCTCTATACTTGAGTTTGTAACAGGTAGACATTCGACTATGGTTGCATGGAATATCTCAACAGGGTCCACTGCAGGTGCTTCCTCTACCGTAGGCAACGGTAGGCGCGACAGCCCATCAGCGTTTCCATGCTGTTTCGTACCCTTGTACTCTATGTCATACTGATGTGCCCCTAGAAAACGTGACCATCTTTGCAGCCGTTGCGCCGTCATCACCGGAACGCCCTTCTTCGGGTTAAAAATGGAGACCAGGGGCTGATGATCAGTCAGTAGGGTGAATTTCTGCCCGTGCAGATAGTGATTGAACTTCTTCACCCCCCACACCAGGCTGAGGGCCTCCCTGTCAATCTGGGCGTAGTTACGCTCAGCTGAGGTTAACGAGTGCGACGCAAAGCCTATTGGCCTCTCTGAACCGTCAAGGAATTTGTGTGACAGCACCGCTCCGATGCCGTAGGGAGACGCATCACATGCTAACCGAATCGGTAGTGTTGGATTGTAGTGGGCCAATACTTCTTTTGAAGTGATTAGGCATTTACATTTCTGAAAGGCATGCTTACACTCATCACTCCATTTCCATGTTACTCCAGTTTGCAGCAGGGCATTCAGTGGGTGCAGAATTGTAGATAAATTCGGCAAGAACTTATGGTCGTAGTTCACCAACCTGAGGAACGACCTCGGCTGCGACACATTTTCCGGTGCTGGAGCCTTGACTACAGCCTCAATCTTGTCCGGCGACTTATGCAACCCTTCCTCATCAATCCTGTGGCCACATTACAAGATTTGTCTCCTGAAGAACTCGCATTTGGGGTGGTTGGCTCGTAGCCTATATTCCTGTAATCGAGTGAGCACCTGCTCCAGGTTGGCAAGGTGCTCACTGTCATTTTCGCCCATAACCAGGATGTCGTCCAAATAACACTGGGTCCCCAGGATCCCTTGCAGGACTTGTTCCATCACCCTCTGCCAAATAGCCGGGGCTGATGCTACCCCGAATACCAGTCGATTGTACTGGTAAAGGCCTTTGTGAGTGTTTATCGTGAGGTATTTCCTAGACGCTTCTTCCACCTCCATTTGTAGGTACGCTTGGGCCAGATCAATCTTTGTAAAGCGTTTCCCTCCAGATAGTGAGGTGAAAATATCTTCTATCCGTGGAAGTGGATATTGTACTGTGTGCAGGACTGGGTTCACAGTTACCTTGAAGTCCCCACAGATGCGAACCTTCTTCGGCTCCCCAGGCGTGCTGCTCAATGATTTCTTCATTACAGGAACGATGGGTGTGGCCCACTCACTTCAGTCCACCTTGGACAGCACACCCGAACGCTCCAGACTCTCCAGCTCTGCTTCAATGGCTGGGCGGATCGCGTAAAGTACCGGTCTGGCCTTAAAAAATTTTGGGTTTGCGTTATCTTCGATTTTTATCGTTGCCGTTACTCCTTTTAGAGTCCCAAGTCCTTGTTGGAACACCTCTTTCACGTCAGTTAGAATTTTTGACAGCCGTCCAGGTGTGACGTCATCATCCTTTTTGTCAGTCACAGTTAGCGCCTAAATGGAATGCCAATCCAATTGTATTTTTCGGATTCATTCACATCCCAATAATGGTGGTCCTCCATCTTGTAGTATATATAGATACAGTTTCTGTGTTTCCTTGCCGTTGTATTCAACTGGCACCCTTATTTTTCCTCTGGGTTAGACTTTTTGCCCCGTGTATGTCTTCAATACAATGGACGTGTCCTTCAAGTGTATGTGTGAGAATAGCCGCTCATAGTCTCATCGATTCATGACAGTTAGGGCTGATCCTGTGTCCAATTCCATCTTTACTGGGGACCCTGCTATCATGAGGGTGACCCAAATGGTTCGGTGATCCTCCTTTGCGATCACGTTGTGTAACTTTAGACAACTTAGTCTCCTGCTCCCGGAGTCCTTATCACTCTCCTGATCTTCCGAACTACTGTCTGTCAATTTCTTTACTTTCTTGTACTTTTCCTTAGTAGTTCTTGTAGTGTTGGTTTTCTTTCCCAACCTGCAGACTCTTGCTATGTGTCCCATTTTCCCACATTGCCTGCATACTTTGTCCTTAAACCAGCAGTCCTTCTGATCATGTGTTGTTCTGCCGCAGCGATAGCACTTTTCTGCTCCATACGCCATTTCGTTAGTGCTGTATTCTTGTGGTTTCTGTTGTATTTCCGCAGCTCCCCGTGCTGCTGCTTCGTAGGATACTGCCATGCTGAAAGCCTGTTCTAGCGTCAGGTCCTTTTCCGAAAGTAGCCATTTCTGGGTTCCTTCACTCTGGAGCCCGCAGATAAACTTATCCTGTAAGGTGTCTGCCAGTCCTGCTCTGAACTAGCAGTGCTTCGATAACTTGCATAGTTCCGTAAGATAGTCAGCATTGCTCTCATCTGGAACTTGAATCTTTCTGCTATCAGCAGTGGTGTAGGGTTTAGGTGTTCCTGTAGCATCCCCCCTCCCTTCCCTTCCCCCCCTTCCCCCCCTCTTCCCTTCCCCCCTTCCCTTCCCTTCCCTCCCCCCTCCCTTCCCCCCCCTTCCACCCCTCTTCCCTTCCCTCCCCCCCACCCTCCCTTCCCCCCCCGCCCTCCCTCCCCCCCCTGCCCTCCCTCCCCCCCCACAGTCGCTCTCTCTCTCTCTCTTCCAACAACAACATGCCCTCGAAAAAGCCTCGGCACCGCCGGGCACTTCAGCTAGTCTATATATATAAATCGGTACATCTGTCTGTCTGTCTGTCATTCTGTCATTCTGTCTGTCTGTCTGTCTGTCTGTCATTCTGTCTGTCATCGCCTGTGCGTCTGTCGGGCTATATGCTCGAAAGTTACAGGGCGTACCTACGCGCGTGTTACCTCCAAAGAAAGCTTACGCTTCCGAGACGGTTTTAAGCATATTTACGTTTCGGCCGGGCTAAAATCGCGCCCGCGGTATCCCAAAAACCTTCAACGTTCCGCTCATTAGCATCTCATTATCCGCTCATTAGCGACAGAGTGACCTCGAGCTCGACCAATCGTACGCCGGGTTGCTGGCGTGTGCCGCCGGGCCAATCGGTGCGTGTGTTGGTGGGCCTTATCGTTCTGAACCGAGGTGAGTCGCCGCCATCTTGATTCCAAACTTTTCCTTTCTTTTTCCCCGCTTTCTGCGTCTTTAAAAAAAACGTTGCTTTTAAAACACATATTGTTTTTTTAAAAAATGATTTAGAAACGAATTAACTTATCTAATCTCATTAATTTTCCTACCTTTCCCCGTTTTTCCAGGTAGGCCTCGAAGCCTCGGCTTCTCCTTCGCACCCACGCCCGAGCTAGGCACCTCCCGGCCCCACTCGAAGGCTGGAGAGCCGAGCCTCAGCCCAGCGCCGCTAGGGTGTGCGCGCAGCAGGAGCTGAGACGTGGCGTCTCTCTCTGGCTCGGCCGGGGGGGCGGGGCTTGCTGAGCGTCAAGCGTCACCCTGGCAACCGGCCCCCCGGCCGTCTCGCACAGCCGCAATCAGCGGTCTTCACCTGGGGGGGGGCACGACTCTCTGCGGGGGCCACAACCCTCGGGGGGGGGCGCGACCCAAGGGGGGGCCGCAACCCTTGGGGGGGGCGCCAAGCGTCACCCTGGCAACCGGCCCCCCGGCCGTCTCGCACAGCCGCAATCGGCGGTCTTCACCTCGGGGGGGGCCGCGACCCTCGGGGGGGGGGGCCGCGACCCTCGGGGGGGCCGCGACTCTTGGGGGGGGGGCCCGCGCGCGCAGCAGGAGCAGCTGAGACGCGGCGTCTCTCTATCTGGCTCGGCTCGGGGGGGCGGGGCTTGGTCAGTGTCATGGTTACCCTGGCAACCGGGCCCGCTGGCCGAGCCAGAGAGAGACACCGCGTCTCAGCTCCTGCTAGCGCGCGCAATCGGCGGTCTTCACCTCGGGGGGGGGCGTGAACCTCGGGGGGGGGCGCGACCCTTGGGGGAGCGCGCCGCCCTTGGGGCACCCTGCCCTCACCTCTCCCCCCCGCCCCCCCTCCCTCCCCCCGCCCTCACTTCCTCCCCCCCTCGCCCTCCCCCCCTCCCCTTCCC
>NW_028227235.1:0-11013 GCF_052327205.1 Somniosus microcephalus
CAACTGGAGGGGCTTGCGGTTTTCTTTCTATATATTTCCCCACCATTCCCACAATGGCCATTAACACCAGCTGCAATATACAGTGCTGCCGCTATTCCATTCTCCAGGGTACGACTCGCTCTCGCCACATTTTGCACGTATTCCATGCAATTAACTGGCGTTGGTTCTAACCACCTCATTTAAAGGTGCTTTGCCCCATGCCGGTTCCATCAACCATGAGAGAGAGGTTCCGACACTGTCCTCTGCGCTCACAGACAGCAGCGAGCCACGACATCGCAGAGCCAGCCTGCACGAACTCAGTCCGACCACGGACACGGACTGGCGGCAGACGGAGATTTGAGGAGGCCGTTTCTGGCAAATCTCTCCCGCGACCTGCCCAGGCTGAGCTGGTACGGCAGACGGCCGCGAGTAACAGCTCTGGGATACAAGATGGTCACTAATTAACTCAATAGGGAAATTCAGGAGAAACTTCTTTACTCAGAGAGTGGCGAGAATGGGGAACTCGTTACCACAGGGAGTGGTTGAGGTGAAGAGCAAAGATGCATTTAAGGGGAAGTTAGATAAACACGAGGGAGAAAGGAATAGAAGGATATGCCGATTGAGCAAGATGAAGAGGGGTGGGAGGAGGCTCGCGCAGAGCAGAAACACCAACCAAATGTGAGAAGTCACACAACACCAGGTTATAGTCCAACAGCTTTATTTGAAATCACAAGCTTTCGGAGCGCTGCTCCTTCGTCAGGTGAAGTGAAGAGATGCATATAGACACAGCATATATAGTCGGAGAACACTGCCATTTATCCCACCTGGGCAGAGAGATAATCACAGCAATCAAAGGTGTGGATGGTGTCCAAACAGGTCAGTCAGGAAAACATTACATCAAAGAACAATGAGGTGGGGTCACCAGGGGTCAAATGTTGCAGATGCTGGGGTCTGTATGAAACATGTAACCCCACCTGACGTAGAGTCATCCAGACTCGAGTCGTCGTTGGCTTGTTCTCTCTACACAGGAGCAGCCGGACCTGCTGTGATTTCCAGCAAAGAAATCTTTTTTTTTTAATTGTTCTTTGTTTATTTTTTGTTTTTCATACAGACCCCAGCATCTGCAACATTTGACCCCTTGTGACCCCACCTCATTGTTCTTTGATGTAATGTTTTCCTGACTGACCTGTTTGGACACCATCCACACCTTTGATTGCTGTGATTATCTCTCTGCCGAGGTGTGATAAATGGCAGTTAGAAAGATTACCTGTAATCCTCTGGCATTATTCTCTGACTATATATGCTGTGTCTTTATGCATCTCTCCACTTCACCTGACGAAGGAGCAGCGCTCCGAAAGCTTGTGATTTCAAATAAAGCTGTTGGACTATAACCTGGTGTTGTGTGACTTCTCACATTTGTCCACCTCAGTCCAACACCGGCATCTCCACAGCAGACCAACCAAATGGCATGTTTCTGTCCTGTAGATTCAATGTAATGATAGCTCAGGACTGAGAGACTTGAGACTGGGAGACCCTAACAGATTAGCACTTATAAGGGGGGGGGGGGGGGGGGGGAAGAGAAGGAAAGGCCACACCACATACTGAATAGAGAAGTAGCCCGTTGCTCAGGGAGCACATGCACCACAAGCATGGGACAGAGTCACACACACCAGAAACAAAGCCAGCCGTACCGAGTAAACTGCTCTCGTCAAAGGCAGGTTGGGGTTTACAATCGACCTCGGTGTTCCCGGGCCCTGAAGGGAACATGGGAAAAGGCAGCTAGAGTTCCTGCTCCACAACACAACTACACCCTGGGCAGTATGGCGGAGAAGCAAGGATTTCTCCAATCCCCTTTTGAAAGTTACCATTGAATCTGATTCCACCGCCCTTTCAGGCAGCGCGTTCCAGATCACAACAACTCGCTGTGGAAAAGAATATTTCTTATCTCCCCCCTGGCTCTTTTGACAATTATCTTAATTCTGACCCCTCTGGTTACTGACCCTCCTGCCAGTGAAAATAAAAGACCAGATAATCTGTCTTTCAGTGATGTTGGTTGAGGGATAAATATTGGCCCCAGGACACCGGGGAGAACTCCCCCCTGCTCTTCTTCCAATAGTGGCCGTGGGATCTTTTACATCCACCTAAGAGGGCAGACGGGGCCTCGGTTTAACATCTCATCCGAAAAACGGCACCTCCGACCGTGCGGCGCTCCCTCAGCACTGCCCCGCTGAAAGTGCGGCGCTCCCTCAGTGCTGCGCTCCCTCGGTACTGACCCTCCGACAGTGCAGCGCTCCCTCAGCACTGACCCTCCGACAGTGCGGCGCTCCCTCAGTAATGACCCTCCGACAGTGCGGCGCTCCCTCAGTAATGACCCTCCGACAGTGCAGCGCTCCCTCAGTGCTGACCCTCCGACAGTGCGGCCCTCCCTCAGTACCGCCCCTCCGACAGTGCGGCGCTCCCTCAGTACTGCCTCTCCGACACTCTCTCAGCACTGACCCTCCGACAGTGCGGCGCTCCCTCAGTACTGCCCCTCCGACACTCTCTCAGCACTGACCCTCCGACAGTGCGGCGCTCCCTCAGGAATGACCCTCCAACAGGGCGGCGCTGCCTCAGTACTGCCCCTCCGACAGTGCGGCGCTGCCTCAGTACTGCCCCTCCGACAGTGCGGCGCTCCCTCAGTACTGCCCCTCCGACAGTGCGGCGCTCCCTCATTACTGCCCCTCCGACAGTGCGGCGCTCCCTCAGTACTGCCCCTCCGACACTCCCTCAGTACTGCCCCTCCGACACTCCCTCAGTACTGCCCCTCCGACAGTGCGGCGCTCCCTCAGTACTGCCCCTCCGACACTCCCTCAGTACTGCCCCTCCGACACTCCCTCAGTACTGCCCCTCCGACACTCCCTCAGTACTGACCCTCCCTCAGTACTGCCCCTCCGACACTCCCTCAGCACTGCCCCTCCGACACTCCCTCAGCACTGCCCCTCCGACACTCCCACAGTACTGACCCTCCGACACTCCCTCAGTACTGCCCCTCCGACACTCCCTCAGTACTGCCCCTCCGACACTCCCTCAGTACTGACCCTCCGACACTCCCTCAGTACTGCCCCTCCGACACTCCCTCAGCACTGCCCCTCCGACACTCCCACAGTACTGACCCTCCGACACTCCCTCAGCACTGCCCCTCCGACACTCCCACAGTACTGACCCTCCGACACTCCCTCAGCACTGCCCCTCCGACACTCCCTCAGTACTGACCCTCCGACAGCGTGCCACTGGGAGTGTCAGCCTGGATTTTGTGCTCGAGTCTCTGTAGTGGGGGCTTGAGCCCACAACATTCTGACTCAAACAAGAGTGTTGCCCCTGCGGCCATTCGGCCCTATTGAATGGCGGAGCAGGGCCGAATGGCGTACTCCTGCTCCTACTTTCCTATGTTTACCCACTGAGCCACACTGACAAGTAGAAATTTACAGGCAGGCCATACGAAAACAAGACGCCCCGGTTCAAAGGCCTAACTGACACACTGCCATTCGGGGCTGGGATAGGTTTAAAGGGCCAAGTCCCTGGGTTTATGCTGTGGGCGGGAAGCCTCTCCCCGCTAGCTGCAGCAACCAGTAAACGACTGACAGTTTCCACGAGTCGGTTTCAGTACACGGGCATTATAAGCATTCATCCAATCACATGAACCTGCCCTTCTGATCCACGGGGTGGATTTGACAGGGCACTGATGCCGTACAGGAGAGCCTATCGGGAATTCAGGCCCGCAGCTGGGTGCACTGCACACTGATTTCCTACCCACGGTGGCGGGAGTGGCAGGCGAGACTGCGGAGGCGCTCCTGGTGTTGCCAAGCTCTGCGCTGGAAGCACCAATCGCCACAAACGACTCCCACAGACCTTCTGCTTATTGAGGTGGCTCCAGCTCCGGAGCCTGGGCTCATCACAGCAGAGGAGGGCTGAAGATCGGAGATGCCATGGAAACAGAGCCACCAATAGAAGAAAAGGAGGAGACATCTGGTCTGTGAGCCGAATGAGAGGCGATGAGCTCGCACCTACAATTACAAGGCAGGATTCGGGCAGCAGCAACTCCTCTTAATTGCAAGAAGCGCTTTTTCAAATATAAAGAAAAGACGAGGCTTTTTTTTTACTCAGGGATTCAAAAAATCTTAAGTTTCCCACAGCCGAACCTCAATCAAAGGCCGAGGCCTTGGGCATGCGGCTGTCTCGCTCTCTCGCGTGGCCGTGGGTGCAATTCCTGCAGGTGCGAAGCATCCTTTTCACACGACAACTTGCATTTATAGAGCGCCATTAGCGTGCAAACCCTCCCCAAGGTGCTCATCAGTGGAGAAAGGGAATAAAAGGGCAGCGAGCGAGACGCTCAGAATGGGGACTGACGGCATGGTTAAAAAGATGGGTTTCGGGGACGTTTGTAAAGGTGGGGAGACACAGACAGAGAGTGAATGAGAGGGGGAAAAAAGAGAGGGGGAAAAAGAGAGGGGGAATGATAAAAAGAGAGAATGAGAACAAAGTGAGTGAGTCACTCGAGAGCATTGCAGGGGAAGGGATGACGGCAGGGTACAAAGTTCTGTTTGGTGTGGCTGACTGCCAGGTCGTTCCCTACCCTGGGAGGGTGCGGCCTTCCGAAGCTGCCCCCTTCATACGCCCCAGACGCGGGTACAAGTGTCAGAGAGGTGGGAAATGGTTTGCCCACTCAGCCACAGATGGGTGCGTGGGCCAGCAGGAGTGGCACAGAAAGAGATGGCACGGCCTGAGGGAACAGTAACCGCATGGCTTTGGCACTGAAGTCTGGAGCACGACGGTTCCAAATTCAGCTTTCCCACGGCCCTGTGAACACACGTGGAGAGAGCAGCCAGTGCGAGCACACAACCCGAGCTGGAGGACGGCCAGTGGCACGAGGCGGCATCGGACCACAGAACAAAGAGAAGTTTAAGGTTACACTTTCACACAGGAGCATAGGGACAGGAGGAGGCCATTCAAACCCTCGAGTCGGCTCTGCCATTTCAATTAGATCACAGCTCATCTGTATCTGAACTCCATTTACCCAGCTTGGCTCACGAGCTGCACCTGCGGTTCTTCACCGAGCCATTCCTGCAGCATGTAACCCCCCGCAATGCAATCTACGCTGTGCACCCAACGCAAGTCTGCTGACTTCACTTTGCATTTCTTCAGCTACCTTGGTAAAAAAAAAGGCAAATGACAAGATGGCTGATGGCCAAGGTGAGGCACAGCCTCAGGTAGAAGGAGGAAAAAACCTCGGATTAGTCAGTGTGTGAGGTCATGATTAAGTAGAACTCGTTTGGCAATCCTAAAATGTTACCTAGGCAATCCAGAGCTCACCTCCCCACCTATAATGGGATCTCTTCAGCAAACCGTCAACCTTAAGATGCAGCTGCCCACCATGACGAACTCAAAGGCTGCCTGTGGGCAGATAGAGGAGAGATCTCCACCCTGGAAAACCCGCTCCTACTGGAACCTCGCAGGGCTCGAGTGCAAGAGCTTCCAGGCTGCCCGACACAAGCAGCGGCAGGGACTGAATGAGCAACAGGTAGTTCAGGAGCGGATTACTGCACTCGATGTACAGGCTGTGCAAACCCACTCAGCGAAGCCGCTTCTGCCAGTGTCTCGGCGTCTTTATCCAGCACCGGTGCAGTCACTAACTGGGATATTTATGCTGCTGACAGCTTGCTTGTTCGGCTCAGGGCACAGTACAGGACCACAGTGGCACTTGGCGAGCAAGGTTCGCAACTGAGTCCAGTACCGGAGAGAAAAATATTTCAGATGCACACGGAAGCACAGGTGGTTCTTGGGCAATACGGCTAGCCATGAAAGCAACACAGAAGAAAGAAGTTTGAAGCCAGCAGAAGTGAAAACTGTAGAGTCTCATTTATTTGATTCGGACCACAGGAGAGAAGCTTACGGCCTCTCCACTCCCCCACACCTTTGGGAAAAGCCTCGAGTCCGCTCGGGAAAGCAGAGCACCAACTGTTGTATCGGGAGCGAGGGGCGCGGGACACCAGCCCTCACATTAACTTCACTGAACTCAATTCCAGTGGGATTTGCACTCCCGAATCCCGGAATGGTGGTCCAGTACCATAACAACCACCCTACCGTAATTAGCCAGAGGAAGAGTGGGGAAGAATAAAAACCAGAAAATAAAAGACACTCCCCGGTTGCTTTTGCGCATCTCCCAGCAGCCAGTTACCGGGAAAAGACGCAGGCGTCCCGAGAGTTCACAGGAGCAGTGGGTGTTTGATGTACCGGGGAATGAGGGACTTCAGTTACAGGGAGAGACTGGAGAAGCTGGGATCGTTCTCCTTAGAGCAGAGACGGTTCAGGGAGATTTAATAGAGGCATTCAAAATCATATGGGGTTTTGGTAGAGTAAATAAGGAGAACATTTCCACCAGAGGACACAGATTGAAGATAATTGTCAAAAGAACCAGAGGGGAGATGAGTTTTTTTTTAAACGCAGCGAGTTGTTGTGATCTGGAATGCGCTGCCTGAAAGGGCGGTGGAAGCAGATTCAATAGTAACTTTCAAAAAGGGAATTGGAGAAATACTTGAAAAGGAGAAATGTGCAGGGCTGTGGGGAGAGCGCAGGGGGGAGTGGGACTAATTGGAGAGCTCGTTCAAAGAGCCGGCACAGGCACGATGGGCCGAACGGCCTCCTCCTGCGCTGTATCGTTCTGTGTGGCCTTCCTACAGCCAACTTTATCTTTAAATATTTTTAAACTACTAGGAAATCCAGGCAAAAAACTTAAGCAGCTCCCCTTTTCTCTTTGGGATCAGTACAGCCCACTCCTTCAAGCCACTTCCGAAATGTCCGTGCAATTTGGTACCACATTTAATCACGGCAGGAGTGTTTGGTATTTGACCACAACCAGTGGATCTCCCGCCGTTTCCCCGCAGAAAGTGAGAACACAAAGCGAGGTTTCCCCGGGTGTGGGTATGGGGGGTGGGGGGAAACTGCAGCTTCTGACGCTCCATCTAGTGGGGCAAGTCTGCCGCCGCCGCCGCAGGCGCGACTGTGCCACAGAACGGTGATGCCCAAATAAGGAGTGTGTGACGCAAACAGGTTTGATGCGAGGTGTCGGGCTTGGCTCAGTCCGCAGCACTCCGCCCGAGTCAGGAGATCGTGGGCTCAAGCCCCGCTCCAGGACTTCAGCACATAATCTAGGTGCCACTCTCAGTGAAGGACCGAAGGCACGTGGCATGGTCGGAGGTGCCGTCTTTCGGAAGAGATGTTAAACCGAGGCCCCGTCTGCCCTCGCAGGTGGATGTAAAAGATCCCACGGCCACTATTGGAAGAAGAGCAGGGGGAGTTCTCCTTTAAATCTGGCCAATAACTAACACCACCCAAAAATATCTGGTCCTTCATCCCATTGCAGTTTGTGGGAGCTTGCTGTGCGCAATCAGCTGCCACGTTTCCCACATTACAAAGTGACTGCACTTTGAAAAGAAAGTACTTCATTGGCTGTAAAGTGCTTTGGGAGGTCCCGAGGTCGTGAAAGGCGCGGGAGAAATTAGAGTTCTTTCTTTTAATATAGTACCGATATTCCCAAAATCAGTTGAATTTGCACCAACTCCTTCCCAAAACAGCACGTTTCGTGGCTCACACAGGGAGACTATCCTCTGTTCTCAACTCCTGAGAAGGCCATGGCCACCGAGAGCAGAGCTGCTGCTTTTCACTCACTTGACCAGTGCAATTAAGGAACACACCTTGTCGCGTGTCACACATTTTCACCCACGTGAGTTAACCGAGTGACAAACAGCCCTGCGTCACAGCCTGTTCCACCTCGGAGTTCCCAGGCTTCATTCCGTCCAGTTCCCAGCTTCACAAATTAATCCACAATTTCTGATTATACTGAACAACAATCAGTTAAGAACGTTTTCTCATGCTGGGCTACTAGCTCCACAGACGCAAGACCCTCACTGAGGTAGTCTTTGTCTACATGTCTGGTCCGTGACAGACAGCAAGCTATTTGACCAGAGTTACCGGGGCTCAACACGGTCCTCAAACCAATATCCACACACATGCGCTTTCTATCAAAAGAGCCGTCTTGGCTCAGTTCGCGAGTCAGAAGGTTGTTAAGTTCAAGCCTCACCGCAACACTTGAGCACATAATACCCTGGCACTTCAGTGCAGTACTGAGGGAGTGCTGCACTGCCGTATTTCACATAAGAGGCTCAACTGTTAGGCTGGTCAGGTGGGTGTTAAAGGTCCAACGGCACTATTGGAAGAACCAGGGAGTCCTCCCGATGTCCTGGCACCAATATTCCTCCCTCGACCAACATCACCAAAAGTAGATTAACCGGGCATTCATTTGTTTGTGGGATCTTGCTGTGTGCGAATAGGCTGCCTACATTAATAGTGACATTTCAAAAGTACTTAATTGAGTGTGGGATGCCCTGAAGATCAGGTGATAAAACGGTCACAAGTTCTTCCTCTCCCTCGCTCAGGGATGCTGATTCCAACTGCAGCAACCCACTACCATCCTGAACTGAACGCACGCTGCCTTTAGATTCTTCTGAAGCTGCTGACTCCTGTAGCACAGGTCTAGCACAGCCAGAACTTACCGAGTTAAGCCCAAAGACTTGTTCTTTTATTACCGGGGCTTCCCGAGATCTCCCCGGGTCCCCAGGACGTGATAGGCGCTACAGAAATGCAAGTCCCTCTTTCTTTTCACACTCTCGGGCCTTGGTGACGCCCGTTGCCCATTACCCCTCAACCTAGCTTCCTCAACGTCAAACACAACCAACACTTATTTGGATAGCTGTAGCATTCAACTGGGATGTCGACCAACAGCAAAATCTGTCAGCCCAGTGAATAAGGTGCACACACTTTGGAAACACACACGCGCAACCGACAACACTTCACGAGAATCGGTGACAATCTGAAATACTCATACATCACAGGTAATTTACAATCTTCACCAATACAAAGAAGTACTTCACTGGAAAAGGGAAGATAAACATTTAAAGGTAGTAATGTATGGCCGAGACAGTCGATAACCTCGAGCAGTGATTTGTTCGGCTACCACCCGAGCCCCCATATCAAATCCAGGACTCAGTCATCCATCTAAAGCCCAACATTATTTCACACCATCTTAGATTTTTCCTCCTCCACCATTAACAAACATCAATCATCACAGTAAACCGCAGGTCACCTGGAAAACGAAAGTCCTTTTACTCATTCAAACCAGATGAACTACTCGACGGAGCGTATTATGGGATTACGGATATTCAGAAATATGTTTACCACACCTTTTTTCATATTTATGTCCCAACCTTATCTCATCAACTGCTGTCGTCGAGATTTAACACACAGTGTACAGCCCACTGCTCATCAGCAAGCCGTCTCCAAGCTCATCTCACGGAGCCACACAGCCTAACTCAAGCTGAAAGATCCCAGTTAGCAAACCTCAGGGCAGGAAGGTCCCAGATTCTGTCGCCAATTCGTGTCGATTCAGCCATTCGCAGGCTCCCCCCCCCGACCCCACCCCAGCTTTGGGGGGGGGTGGGAACGAAGAGGGGAAATCAACCTGAATTCCCAGCCTGATCTGTCCAGTGACCCAGCTGAGAAGTACAAGTGTCTACACCTCCGAGGAACAGGGGTCAGCCTCGGCGGTGGTGCCCACCACAGTAAAGTAGCTGCTGGCGCTCACTGTCTAGGCTCAACATGAGGGGATCTCATTGAAATGTGCAAAATTCTGACAGGGCTGGACAGACTGGATGCAGGGAGGATGTTTCCCCTGGCTGGGGGGTCTAGAACCAGGGGTCACAGTCTCAGGATACGGGGCAGGACATTTAGGACTGAGATGAGGAGAAATGTCTTCACTCAAAGGGTGGTGAACCTGTGGAATTCTCTACCACAGAGGGCTGTGGAGGCCAAGTCACTGAATATATTTAAGAAGGAGATAGATCGATTTCTAGACACAAAAGGCATTGAGGGGTATGGGGAGAGAGCAGGAATATGGTATTGAGACAGAGGAGCAGTCATGATCATACTGAATGGCGGAGCAGGCTCGAAGGGCCGAATGGCCGACTCCTGCTACTATGTTTCATGTTCTATGGAGTCTGGGATCGGGGCAGGTCCTCCATCACCATTCTTCCAGCGAAGAAGTTGTAAGTGAAGAGCTGTCCGGAGGGCAATTGTGGATTTTGTTGAGACAGGAAAATAAACCAGCCCAGGCCAATTGCCCTGCAGCCCAGAGAGTCAGCTTGGGGAGCCGAGAGAGAGACACCAAGCCAGGCTTGTCTGTATGCTGCAAGCAGACATAGACAGAACAATCTGCTTTCCCCTTGAGGGAGGCTGCCTCAGAAACAGACTAAACTGACCCAAACCAAAGAGAGTGTAAACAACTGGCAGCTTCCGCTTCTCCTCCGATCACCAGGAAGGAAGTGTGCGACAACTTTCACTCGTCACTCAAAACATCAAGGCTCTTTATATGAAAAAGTACATCACAAACTGTAGAGGCACTGCAGCGTTTAGACTGTAAAATGTTGGAGAGACGTTGCACAATTAATTCTCTTCAGAGTTCCCACCTAGAGTTCACAAGGCCACCTGAAGCCGCGAAGCCCCCGTGGAGAAACCACTCACTTGCCCAGGTTTTCACAGACGTTCGGTTAAGTTGCCAAAGGGTAAGCTTGCACCCAATCAACCATATCACCCCCCACAACACCCCCCCGCCCCCAGCAAGGAAACCACAGCTACAGGACACAAGGCACGGTGTGGGGGGGGGGGGGAAACTGAGCCACAATATCCATTAACGCCTTCATTTACAAGGATTTACAAGGGACCAATGCACGTGGGCCGAGACAATCACTGAAACAGCTTCAGTTCACTAACAGGTGGCGTTCAAATTTTGTGCTTGGGGGGAGAACAGACGGGGAACAGAACCCCTTCCAAATATTTAACATGCTCGCAGGCAGTCCCTTGGTCCTGATATCCAAATGTGGCAACTGCCCAGGGCAGATAAGCTTATTCTAACGCAACACAAACAGTACGCTGGTAAATCAACAA
>NW_028227236.1:0-10767 GCF_052327205.1 Somniosus microcephalus
CTCACAAAATGGCGGCCGCCCTTCACCCACCGGGCTCTGAGTCCAGCCCCTTCCCTCACTCTCACCTTCCATCTCTCTCTCTGTCTCTCTCTCTCCTTCCCTCTCCCTCTCCACTCCCCCTCCCCCAACTCCTCCCCTCCCCCCGCTCCCTCTCCCCTCCCCTCCCCTCCCCCAGCCTCCTCCCCCCGCTCCCTCTCCCCTCCCCTCCCCTCCCCCAGCCTCCTCCCCTCCCCCCTTCCCACCCTCCCTCCCCTCCCCCCCTTCCCACCCTCCCTCCCCTCCCCTCCCCCCTTCCACCCCTCCTCCCCTCCCCTCCCCCTTCCACCCCTCCCCTCCTCCCCCTCCCCCCTCCCCTTCCCCCTCCCCTCCCCTCCCCCCCCTCCCCTTCCCCCCCCCTCTTCTTCCCCCCCCTCTTCTTCCCCCCCCTCTTCTTCCCCCCCCTCTTCTTCCCCCCCCTCTTCTTCCCCCCCTCTTCTTCCCCCCCCTCTTCTCTTCCCCCCCTCTTCTTCCCCCCCCTCTTCTTCCCCCCCTCTTCTTCCCCCTCTTCCCCCAGTCGCTCTCTCTCTTCCCCCAGTCGCTCTCTCTCTTCCCCCAGTCGCCCTCTCTCTTCCCCCAGTCGCCCTCTCTCTTCCCCCCAGTCGCCCTCTCTCTTCCCCCAGTCGCCCTCTCTCTTCCCCCCAGTCGCCCTCTCTCTTCCCCCCAGTCGCCCTCTCTCTTCCCCCCAGTCGCCCTCTCTCTTCCCCCCAGTCGCCCTCTCTCTTCCCCCCAGTCGCCCTCTCTCTTCCCCCCAGTCGCCCTCTCTCTTCCCCCCAGTCGCCCTCTCTCTTCCCCCCAGTCGCCCTCTCTCTTCCCCCCAGTCGCCCTCTCTCTTCCCCCCAGTCGCCCTCTCTCTTCCCCCCAGTCGCCCTCTCTCTTCCCCCCAGTCGCCCTCTCTCTTCCCCCCAGTCGCCCTCTCTCTCTTCCCCCCCAGTCGCCTCTCTCTCTTCCCCCCCCAGTCGCTCTCTCTCTTCCCCCCCCAGTCGCTCTCTCTCTTCCCCCCCAGTCGCTCTCTCTCTTCCCCCCCAGTCGCTCTCTCTCTTCCCCCCAGTCGCTCTCTCTCTTCCCCCCAGTCGCTCTCTCTCTTCCCCCCCAGTCGCTCTCTCTCTTCCCCCCCCAGTCGCTCTCTCTCTTCCCCCCCAGTCGCTCTCTCTCTTCCCCCCCAGTCGCTCTCTCTCTTCCCCCCCAGTCGCTCTCTCTCTTCCCCCCCAGTCGCTCTCTCTCTTCCCCCCCAGTCGCTCTCTCTCTTCCCCCCCAGTCGCTCTCTCTCTTCCCCCCCAGTCGCTCTCTCTCTTCCCCCCCAGTCGCTCTCTCTCTTCCCCCCCAGTCGCTCTCTCTCTTCCCCCCCAGTCGCTCTCTCTCTTCCCCCCCAGTCGCTCTCTCTCTTCCCCCCCAGTCGCTCTCTCTCTTCCCCCCCAGTCGCTCTCTCTCTTCCCCCCCAGTCGCTCTCTCTCTTCCCCCCCAGTCGCTCTCTCTCTTCCCCCCCAGTCGCTCTCTCTCTTCCCCCCCAGTCGCTCTCTCTCTTCCCCCCCAGTCGCTCTCTCTCTTCCCCCCCCAGTCGCTCTCTCTCTTCCCCCCCCAGTCGCTCTCTCTCTTCCCCCCCCAGTCGCTCTCTCTCTTCCCCCCCAGTCGCTCTCTCTCTTCCCCCCAGTCGCTCTCTCTCTTCCCCCCCAGTCGCTCTCTCTCTTCCCCCCAGTCGCTCTCTCTCTTCCCCCCAGTCGCTCTCTCTTCCCCCCAGTCGCGCTCTCTCTTCCCCCCAGTCGCGCTCTCTCTTCCCCCCAGTCGCTCTCTCTCTTCCCCCCAGTCGCTCTCTCTCTTCCCCCCAGTCGCTCTCTCTCTTCCCCCCAGTCGCTCTCTCTCTCTCTCTCTCTTCCAACAACAACATGCCCTCAAAAGACCCTCGGCACCACCGGGCACTTCAGCTAGTCTATCTATATATATATATAAACGGATACATCTGTCTGTCTGTCCTCTGGTGTGCGTCTGTCCGGCTATGCGCTCGAAAGTTATAGGGCGTACCTAAGCGTGCGTTACGTCGAAAGAAAGTTTACCGTTCCGAAACGGTCGTAAGCGTATTTACGTTTTGGCCGGACGAAAATCGCAGCGCGGTATCCGAAAAACGTTCAACATTCCGCTCATTAGCATCTCATTATCCTCTCATTAGCGATAGAGTGACGTCGAGGTCAACCAATCGTACGCCGGGTTCCTGGCACGTGCGGGCGGGCCCTCCTACAGTCGAGTGACTGGACGATTGACCAATCCTACGCTTTGGTGACCTGACGGCCGACCAATCGGTGCGTGTGTGGGCGGGCCTTATCGTTCTGAACCGAGGCGAGTCGCCGCCATCTTGTTTCCATTCTTTTTCCCGCTTTCTGCGCCTTTCTTTTCAAATATACATTTCCAGCAAAAAAAAAAGTTGCTTTTAAAAGACAAATTATTTTTTTTTAAAGTTAATTAATTTGTCAATCTTTTGTCTAACCTGTATAATTTTCCTACCTTTCACCGTTTTTGTAGGCCTCGAAGCCTCGGCCTCTCCTCCGCACCCCGCCCGAGCTAGGCACCTCCCGGCCCCAGTCAACAGGCGGCCCCCGATCACCGCCATCTTTGTGAAGGCTGGAGGGGCGGGACACAGCCGAGCGTCGCTACCCCTGCCATCTTAGTAAAGGCGGGTGGGGCAGGAGTCAGAGCACGCGACTTGAGTCCGGCCCGGCCTCACGCGGTAGGTTGCGTGGCAGCGTCTCTCTCTCTCTCTCTGCTCTTGAAGCCAGCTCGGGCGGGGGGCGGGGTCTCTCTCTCTGCTATTGAAGCCGGCTCGGGCAGGGGGCAGGGTCTCTCTGCTCTTGAAGCCAGCTCGGGCAGGGGGCAGGGTCTCTCTGCTCTTGAAGCCAGCTCGGGCGGGGGGCGGGGTCTCTCTCTCTGCTATTGAAGCCGGCTCGGACAGGGGGCAGGTTCTCTCTGCTCTTGAAGCCGGCTCGGGCAGGGGGCGGGGTCTCTCTGCTCTTGAAGCCAGCTCAGGCGGGGGGCGGGGCTCGGGAGATCGGGCCTCCGGAGATCGTGGCGGGGGGGCGAGCCTCGGCAGATCGGTGGGGGGGGCGAGCCACGGGAGATCGGGGGGGGGGTGAGCCTCGGGAGATCGGGGGCGGGGCTCGGGAAATCGGGGGGGGCGGGGCTCGGGAGATCGGGGGCGGCAGGGCTTGGGAGATCGGGGGGCGGGGCTCGGGGGGGCGGGGCTCGGGAGATCCGGGGGGAGCCTCGGGAGATCGGGGCTCGGGGACTCCCCTCCCCCTTCCCCCACCCCTCCCCCTTCCCCCACCCCTCCCCTCCCCCTTCCCCCACCCCTCCCCTCCCCCTTCCCCCACCCCTCCCCTCCCCCTTCCCCCACCCCTCCCTTCCCCCACCCCTCCCCTCCCCCCTCTCCCCTCCCCCGCCTACTCTCCCCCTCCCCCCTACTCTCCCCCCTCCTCTCCATCCCCCCACCCTCCCCCTCCCCTCCTCTCCCCCCTCCTCTCCCCCCTCCCCTCCCCTCCCCCCTCCCCTCCCCTTCCCCCCCTCATTCCCCTCTTCTTCCGCCCTCTTCTTCCCCCCACCTTCCCCCCCTCATCCCCCCAGTCGCTCTCTCTATTCCCCCCAGTCGCTCTCTCTATTCCCCCCAGTCGCTCTCTCTCTTCCCCCCAGTCGCTCTCTCTCTTCCCCCCAGTCGCTCTCTCTCTTCCCCCCCAGTCGCTCTCTCTCTTCCCCCCAGTCGCTCTCTCTCTTCCCCCCAGTCGCTCTCTCTCTTCCCCCCAGTCGCTCTCTCTCTTCCCCCCAGTCGCTCTCTCTCTTCCCCCCAGTCGCTCTCTCTCTTCCCCCCAGTCGCTCTCTCACTTCCCCCCAGTCGCTCTCTCACTTCCCCCCAGTCGCTCTCTCACTTCCCCCCAGTCGCTCTCTCTCTTCCCCCCAGTCGCTCTCTCTCTTCCCCCCAGTCGCTCTCTCTCTTCCCCCCAGTCGCTCTCTCTCTTCCCCCCAGTCGCTCTCTCTCTTCCCCCCAGTCGCTCTCTCTCTTCCCCCCAGTCGCTCTCTCTCTTCCCCCAGTCGCTCTCTCTCTTCCCCCCGTCGCTCTCTCTCTTCCCCCCCGTCGCTCTCTCTCTTCCCCCCCGTCGCTCTCTCTCTTCCCCCCCGTCGCTCTCTCTCTTCCCCCCCGTCGCTCTCTCTCTTCCCCCCCCCCAGTCGCTCTCTCTCTTCCCCCCCCAGTCGCTCTCTCTCTTCCCCCCCCAGTCGCTCTCTCTCTTCCCCCCCCGTCGCTCTCTCTCTTCCCCCCCCAGTCGCTCTCTCTCTTCCCCCCAGTCGCTCTCTCTCTTCCCCCCAGTCGCTCTCTCTCTTCCCCCCAGTCGCTCTCTCTCTTCCCCCCAGTCGCTCTCTCTCTTCCCCCCAGTCGCTCTCTCTCTTCCCCCCAGTCGCTCTCTCTCTTCCCCCCAGTCGCTCTCTCTCTTCCCCCCAGTCGCTCTCTCTCTTCCCCCCAGTCGCTCTCTCTCTTCCCCCCAGTCGCTCTCTCTCTTCCCCCCAGTCGCTTTCTCTCTTCCCCCCAGTCGCTTTCTCTCTTCCCCCGTCACTCTCTTCCCCCCAGTCGCTCTCTCTCTTCCCCCCCAGTCGCTCTCTCTTCCCCCCCAGTCGCTCTCTCTTCCCCCCCAGTCGCTCTCTCTCTTCCCCCCCAGTCGCTCTCTCTCTTCCCCCCCAGTCGCTCTCTCTCTTCCCCCCCAGTCGCTCTCTCTCTTCCCCCCCAGTCGCTCTCTCTCTTCCCCCCCAGTCGCTCTCTCTCTTCCCCCCCAGTCGCTCTCTCTCTTCCCCCCCAGTCGCTCTCTCTCTTCCCCCCCAGTCGCTCTCTCTCTTCCCCCCCAGTCGCTCTCTCTCTTCCCCCCCAGTCGCTCTCTCTCTTCCCCCCCAGTCGCTCTCTCTCTTCCCCCCCAGTCGCTCTCTCTCTTCCCCCCCAGTCGCTCTCTCTCTTCCCCCCCAGTCGCTCTCTCTCTTCCCCCCCCAGTCGCTCTCTCTCTTCCCCCCCAGTCGCTCTCTCTCTTCCCCCCCAGTCGCTCTCTCTCTTCCCCCCAGTCGCTCTCTCTCTTCCCCCCAAGTCGCTCTCTCTCTCTCTTACCCCCCAGTCGCTCTCTCTCTCTCTTCCCCCCCCAGTCGCTCTCTCTCTCTCTTCCCCCCCCAGTCGCTCTCTCTCTCTCTTCCCCCCCCAGTCGCTCTCTCTCTCTCTTCCCCCCCCCCAGTCGCTCTCTCTCTCTCTTCCCCCCCCCCAGTCGCTCTCTCTCTCTCTTCCAACAACAACATGCCCTCGAAAAAGCCTCGGCACCGCCGGGCACTCCAGCTAGTATATGTATATAAATAAAGCGGTCGATCTGTCTGTCTGTCCTTCCGTCTGTCTGTCTGTCCGGCTATACACTCTAAAGTTATAGAGCGTACCTACACGTGCGTTACATCAAAAGAAAGCTTATGATTCCACAACGGTCGTAAGCATATTTACGTTTCAGCGAGACAAAAATTGCACCCGCGGTATCCAAAAAACTTTCAAAATTCCGCTCATTATCCCCTCATGAGCATAGAGTGACATTAAGGTCGACCAATCATACGGTCGAGCGACCCGACAGTCGACCAATCGCTGCGTGGTGGGGGCGGGTTCATCGCGCGTGCGGGCGGGCCATCCTAGAGTCGAGTGACAGGACGATTGACCAATCCTACGCTTCGGTGACATGACGGTAGACCAATCGGTGCGTGTGTGGGCGGGCCTAATTGTTTTGAACCGAGGTGAGTGTCAGCCATCTTGATTCCATTCTTTTTCCCGCTTTCTGCGTGTTTCTTTTCAAATCTACATTTCCAGCAAAAAAAAATTGTTTTTATTAAATTGTTTAAAAAAAAAGTTAATTCATTTGTAAATATTTTCTCTAACCTGATGATTCTTTTTCCTACCTTTCCCCATTTTTGTAAGGTCTCAAAGTCTAGGCCTCAAAGCCTGGGCCTCTCCTGCCCAGCCACGCCCGAGCTAGGTAATTGTCCCACGGCCTCTGGTAAGCTCCTCCTCCCGCCCCCCCCCCACCCAGTCACGTTATCCAGGGCAACGGCGTCGGCCACGAGGGTCACGGGGCATGCACAGGGTGCGCGCGCAGCAGGAGCAGCTGAGATGCAGCGTCTCTCTCTCATCCCCCCAGTCGCTCTATCTCTTCCCCCCAGTCACTCTCTCTCTTCCCCCCAGTCGCTCTCTCTCTTCCCCCCAGTCGCTCTCTCTCTTCCCCCCAGTCGCTCTCTCTCTTCCCCCCAGTCACTCTCTCTCTTCCCCCCAGTCACTCTCTCTCTCTCTTCCAACAACAACATGCCCTCAAAAAAGCCTCGGCACTGCCGGGCACTTCAGCTAGTCTCTATATATATAAAAGGATCGATCTGTCTGTCCTTCCGTCTGTTTGTCTGTCCGGCTATACACTCTAAAGTTATAGAGCGTACTTACACGTGCGTTACATCCAAAGAAAACTTACGATTCCAGAACGGTCATAAGCGTATTTACTTTTTGGTCAGACAAAAATTGTTCGCACATTATACAAAAAACCTTCAAAATTCCACTCATTATCCACTCATTAGCATTGACTGATGTCAAGGTCCACCAATCCTGTGCCGTCATGATTGAACAATCCTACAGATCAGTCACCTGATGGTTGACCAATCGGTGTGTGTGTGGGTGGGACTAATCGTTTTCATCTCAGGGATCTGTCAGCCATTATACATCAGCCAGGGCAGCTCAAAACTTTCGTAATCCAGGTCAGTTTCTTTGTTATAAAACATTTTTGGTAAATCTTATTTTTTTTAAGTACTTTAACTTTCATCTTTGAAGGTATTAAAAGCTAGAAATGTATAGGTTAAAAAACAGTGCTAAATGGGCCTAGGCTTCTCCAACTGCCGACAGCCCAAATCCAGTCCCAGGCTCCCGGCCCACACATTGACCAGCCCCAAGAAAAGCCCTCGCAACGCAGGGCTCCCCTGCTAGTCTTCTATATATATATATAAAAGTATGTCTCTCTGTCTGTCAGTCTCTCTGTCTGGCTATACAATCAAAAGTTATAGAGCATACCTACAGGCAGGACAGGCAGGAAGGAAGGGGAGGTGGGGTGGCTATGTTAATAAAGGAAGGAATCACTGTAATACAGAGAAATGATATTGGGTCAAAAGATCAGGATAATGAAACAGTTTGGGTGGAGGTAAGGAATAATAAGGGGAAAAAAACACTAGTGGGCGTAGTCTATAGGCCTCCGAACAGTTGCAACTCTTGGACGGAGTACCAATCAGGAAATAGTTGAGGCTTGTAATAAGGGAACATCTATAATTATGGGGGATTTTAACTATCATATTAATTGGACAAATCAAATTGGGCAGGGCTGCCTTGAGGATGAGTTCATTGAGTGTATTAGGGATGGGTTTCTTGAGCAGTATGTAACTGAACCGACCAGGGGGCAAGCAACCTTAGATCTGGTCCTGTGTAACGAGACAGGATTAATTAAAAATGTCCTAGTAAAGGATCCCCTTGGAATGAGTGACCATAACATGGTTGAATTCCATATTCAATTAGAGGGTGAGAAGGTTGGATCTCAAACAAGCGTGCTAAGCTTGAATAAAGGAGACTATGAAGGTATGAGAGCGGAATTGAGTAGAGTGGATTGGGAAAATAGATTAAAGGGTAAGACGATACATGATCAGTGGTGTAAATTTAAGGAGTTATTTTACAACTTCCAAAGAAAATATATTCCACTGAGAAGAAAAGGGTGTAAAAGAAAAGACAGCCATCCGTGGCTAAGTAAAGAAATTAAGGATAGTATTCAAATAAAAACAAGGGCATACAAGGTAGCCAAATCTAGTGGGAGGATAGAGGATTGGGAAAATTTTAAAAGACAGCAAAAAATAACAAAAAGATTGATTAAGAAAGGGAAGATAGATTATGAAAGTAAATTAGCAAAAAATATTTTAAAAAGATAGTAAGAGTTTTTATAGTTATATAAAAAGAAAAAGGGTGGCTAAAATAAATGTTGGTCCCTTAGAGGATGAGACCGGGAAATTAATGGTGGGAAATATGGAGATGGCAAAAACACTGAATGAATATTTTATATCAGTCTTTACAGTAGAAGACACTAAGAATATCCCAACACTGGACAAACAGGGGGCTAAAGGGGGGTAGGAGCTAATCATGATCAAAATCACTAAGGAAGTGGTACTTGGTAAAATAATGGGACTCAAGGCAGATAAATCACCTGGACCTGATGGCTTACATCCTAGGGTCTTGAGGGAAGTGACGGTAGGGATTGTGGATGCATTGGTAATAATTTTCCAAAACTCCCTGGACTCAGCAAAGGTCCCGGCAGACTGGAAAACTGCTAATGTAACACCCTTATTTAAAAAGGGCAGTAGACAGAAGGCTGGAAACTATAGACCGGTTAGCCTAACACCTGTGGTAGGTAAAATTTTGGAGTCCATTATTAAGGAGACAGTAACAGGACATTTGGATAATCATAATTTAATAGGACAAAGTCAGCATGGTTTTATGAAGGGGAAGTCATGTTTGACAAATTTGCTGGAGTTCTTTGAGGAAGTAACATATAGGGTGGATAAAGGGGAACCAGTGGACGTAGTGTATTTAGACTTCCAAAAGGCATTTGACAAGGTGCCACACAAAAGATTATTGCTTAAGATAAAAAATCACGGGATTGGGGGTAATATTCTGGCATGGATAGAGGATTGGCTATCTAACAGAAGGCAGAGAGTTGGGATAAATGGTTCATTCTCAGACTGGCAATCAGTAACTAGTGGTGTTCCGCAAGGGTCAGTGCTGGGTCCCCAACTCTTTACAATCTATATTAACGATTTGGAGGAGGGGACTGAGTGTAACTTATCAAAGTTTGCAGATGATACTAAGATGGGAGGGAAAGTAGTGGGTGAGGAGGACATAAAAAACCTGCAAGGGGACATAGACAGGCTAAGTAAGTGGGCAGAGATTTGGCAGATGGAATACAATACTGGAAAGTGTGAGGTTATGCACTTTGGCAGGAAAAATCGTAGAGCAAGTTATTATCTTAATGGCAAGAAACTGGAAAGTACTGAAGTACAAAGGGATCTGGGGGTCCTGGTGCACGAAACTCAAAAGGTTAGTATGCAGGTGCAGCAAGTGATTAAGAAGGCCAATGGAATGTTGGCTTTCATTGCTAGGGGGATAGAATATAAAAATAGGGAGGTATTGCTTCAGTTGTACAAGGTATTGGTGAGACCGCACCTGGAATACTGCGTACAGTTTTGGTGTCCATACTTAAGAAAGGACATACTTGCTCTCGAGTCAGTACAAAAAAGGTTCACTCGGTTAATCCCGGGGATGAGGGGATGGACATATGAGGAGAGGTTGAGTAGATTGAGACTCTACTCATTGGAGTTCAGAAGAATGAGAGGCGATCTTATTGAAACATATAAGATTGTGAAGGGGTTAGATTGGGTGGATGCGGGGAGGATGTTCCCGATGATGGGTGAAACTAGAACTAGGGGCATAGTCTTAGAATAAGGGGCTGCTCTTTCAAAACTGAGATGAGGAGGAACTACTTCACTCAGAGGGTGGTAGGTCCATGGAATATGCTGTCCCAAAAAGCTGTAGAAGCTACATCATTACATAAATTTAAAACAGAAATAGACAGTTTCCTAGAAGTAAAGGGAATTAAGGGTTACGGGGAGTGGGCAGGAATTTGGACATGAGTCTAGGTTCGGATCTGTCATGGCCCTGTGGGTAGCGGAGCGGGCCCAGGGGCCGTGTAGCCTGATTCTGCTCCTATTTCGTGTGTCTAATTCTGTTAGATTCAGGAGATGGTTCTGTGATAGTGGATTGGCGGTTAGGATCAGATCAGCCATGATCTTATTGAATGGCGGAGCAGGCTCGAGGGGCCGATTGGCCTACTGCTGCTCCTATTTCTTATGTTCTTATGTTCTACACATGTGTTATATCAAAAGAAAGCTCATCATTAGGGGACTCTTGTAGGTGTATTTACTTTTTGGTTGGACAAAAATTGTGCCGACGGTATCCAAAAAACTTTCAAAATTCCGCTCATTATCCGCTCATTTGCATCGAGTGGGGGCGGGTTCATTGTGTGTGCGGGCGGGCCATCCTACAACCAATGACAGGACCATTGACCAAACCTACACTTCAGTGACCTGAAGGTTGACCAGTCGGTGCATGTGTGGGCGGGCCTTATCATTCTGAACTGAGGTGAGTGTCAGCCATCTTGATTCCTAACTACTAACTATTGATTTATTTTTCCCACTTTCTGTGTGTGTGGAGGGGATTTTATCCAGCACAAATTTGGTACTTAGGTGCCCAACTAGCTCATTATATAATTTGCGTGTAATAAATGACTCCAGTTTGTGATTTATTTCTTGGGGCCATGTCAGTGCTGGGGCCCGAGGCCTAGGCTTCTCCAATGGCCGGCAGTGCAACTCCAGTCCCAGGCTTCCGGCCCAGACAGGGACCAACACTGGCAGAGGGGAGAGGGTCTGCTGGCTCCCCCTCTCCCTTTCCCCCCACTTCACCCCCTCCCACACACCCTCTTCCCCCCCCCACACACCCCATTCCCCCTTCCCACACACCACCTTCCCCCCCACCTCCACACACACCCCTTGCCCCCCCACACACCCCCTTGCCCCCCCACACACCCCCTTGCCCCCCCACACACCCCCTTGCCCCCC
>NW_028227237.1:0-10689 GCF_052327205.1 Somniosus microcephalus
TAGAGATATAGTAGCACGAGCCCTTTCTAAATTAAGTATACACCCACGGCTTTCATTTGTATAAAACCTGGTACAAACATCCCAAGCCCTTTCAGATGGGCATTGGGAATGAAGGTTCAAGCAGGAAGAGAGATTAGCAGCTGTGATGGAAAGCTTGGATGAAGAGATGGATTGGGAAAGCTTGGATGAAGAAATGGATTAGTTTTTAACGGTAGAACCAAGTGAAGGCACAAAAACAGGCATGGAGAGATTGCCAAAGAACAGCCCCAATATGACTTGAAACATGTATCCCCATTGGTGGGTTAAAGGGGTGTGATTAGAAGGCCAAAATTGGAGGAACATCATTCAGGAGGGACTATAGGGCCACGGGAGCTTGCTGAGGAACCGTGGGGGTTTATAGACAAAGACAAGGATTTTATATTTAATGTATTGGGGGAGCAGTGAGACTTATTGTGGGGCAGTACACAAGCAGCAGAGTTTTGACCAAGTTGAAGTTTATGAAGGGAGGAGAATGGGGAACCAGAGCGCAAGTGACACAGGCTTCATAGAAGTGCTTCAGCAGCAAAGGGGCTGCAGTAGGAGCAGAGGCAGGCAACATTGTAATGATGGAAATAAGCATTCTTGGTGATGGATAGGATGAAGGGTTTAAAGCCCTGCACAAGATTAAATATTACACCAACATTATGAATGGCATGGTATGAACGATAGGGTTCCCCTTGTCCTCACCTTTCACCCCACCAGCCTCCACATTCAACGGATCATCCTCTGCCATTTCCGCTCCCTCCAAAGTGATCCCACCACCAAACGCATCTTCCCCTCCCCCTTTCAGCATTCCGTAGGGACCGCTCCTCTATCGCCCCCAGCACCCCTTCGCCTGGCAACTTCCCGTGCAAGTGCAGGAGATGTAACACCTGCCCCTGTACCTCGCCCCTTCCCAGGGCCCCAAACACTCCTTCCAGGTGAAACAGCGATTTACTTGTACTTCTTGCAATCTAGTATACTGTATTTGCTGCTCACAATGCGGTCTCCTCTACATTGGGGAGACCAAACGCAGATTGGGTGACCGCTTTGCGGAACACCGCCGTTCAGTCCGTAAGGGTGACCCAGAGCTTCCGGTTGCCTGTCATTTTAATTCACCGCTCCATTTCCACTTGGACCTCACCATCCTTGGCCTCTTGCATTGTTCCACGGAAGCTCAACGTAAACTTGAGGAACAGCACCTCATCTTCCGATTAGGCACTTTGCAGCGTTCCGGACTCGATATCGAGTTCAACAATTTCAGATCATAACCTTGGCCCCTATTACATTTTTACTTATACTTTTTATCCACCCCTTTGTTTCGGTTTCCCCCCCCTTTTTTTTTCCTCTCTCCTACATGGCAGCTGTCTCTCTGCCAGACCATTTCACACCTACTCTGAGCCGTCTTTTGTCTCCACTAGTCCCCTATCACCATCTCGTCTCGTTTTGAATACCTTTTAATGTCTCCACTTCTTTTGTTCCCTCCCAGTCCTGCCTTTCAATCTATTTCATTTCCCTTCCAGTTTTGAAAAAGGGTTAGCCCCGAAACGTCGACTAATTTCTCTCCACAGATGTTGCCTGGCCTGCTGAGTTTTTCCAGCATTTTGTGTTATTTTGGATTTCCAGCATCTGCAGTATTTTGCTATCGTTATGAATGGCATGGTTTAGTCTGGGAGAATTGGTGGCATGGGAGCAGGATTTGTAGTGGGGAGCCAAAAAGGATATTTTGTTTGCCCAATGTGGCTCCTCTAGGATTTAATGCCAAACAGTGACAACAGAGGCAGTTCAGGGGAAGAGAGGTAGAGTTGAATGTCATCAGCATACCTGTGGTAACTAACCCTTTGCCTGAGAATGATGCCAATGGGTAACATATACATTTAAAAAGGGAGCTGAGGGTAGATCCTTGGTTCAGGGGGCAACTACAGAGATGACCATGCAAAGAGAAGAGAAGATGCACTTTGCTGCATTTGGATATATGTAGGTGTAAGATCATGCAAGGGCTGTCCCCTGAAGCTGCATGACAGGAGAATGGTATGATCTCCATTGTCAAATGCAGCAGATAGAGAGGGCAGAAGCTGGATTGGAGGAGTTCAAACAGTTTGAGATAGACAAAGCTGGGAGGTAACCGGTTTGAGGACCTTGAGAGGAAAAATAGTGGAGATGGGCCATGATTAGAGAACAGTTGGATTGAGAGTTTTTTTTAAGCGGGGTCAGAGCAGATTTGAAGGAGAAGGCTGGCACTTGAAAAGAAACCATAGACGTGTCTACTAACGTAGGAAAGGTAGCATAGGGAGATTGAGAGTAAGTGGTAGCTTGGAGAAGGAAGATGGGGAGAAATTTCTGACGGCAGGGTTGCAGATTTGAGCGGGCAGTACACAGTTTAGAAGCGCAGAGTCGGGAAGAAGTGCAGACAGCTGCACAATTGGTCTCTTTGATGTAAAAAAAAATGCACAAGTTCCCCAGTTTGTGTTTGATGTGACAGTGCAGGAAGGTCTGCAACTACTTGGTGATGCATCAACATCATCAATGGTTTTGCTAAAGGCAGTGTTATACCTCCTTAATCGGATTCACATCGGAAATCATATTGGAATGCCACTAGTTAGAATGTGCAACTTGCTTCCACATGGAGTAGTTGAGGCGAGTAGCATAGACGCATTTAAGGAGAAGCTAGATAAGTATATGAGGGAGAAGGGAATGGAAGGATGTGCTGATGGCGTTAGATGAAGAAGGGTAGGCGGAGGCTTGTATAGAGCATAAACATCAACATATCAGTTGGGCCGAATGGCCTGTTTCTATAGTAAATTATATGTAGTTACTGGTAGGTGTTATAGGCAAGCGCGAATAGTTTTAATGGAACGCATGACGGACAAACTGCTTTTAATATATAGTTGATTCCCATGGCATTGCCTATGGGGAGCCAAGATCAAGTGTAGGCTTTTGATGTTAATGGCCTTTTTATACTATTGCTCCAGGGTTTCCACTGATGATCTGCTATGGCAGAAGAACCCTGCAGAAATTCTAGGCCTCTTCACATTTATAATGGAAATTACATGTAATAACACTATATATATAATATGTATGTATGTATGTACCCACCCTAGGACCCCAGCTATTCACAATATATATTAATGATCTAGATGAGGGAACTAGATGCAATACCTCCAAGTTTGCAGACGACACAAAGCTGGGTGGGCGTGTGTGCTGTGAGGAGGATGCTGAGAAACTCCAGTATGATTTGGACAGGTTGGGTGATTGGGCAGAAGCATAGCAGATGCAATATAACGTGGATAAATGCGAGGTTATCCACTTTGGTGTCAAAAACAGGAAGGCAGATTATTATCTGAATGGCAATAGATTGGGAGAAGGGAAAGTGCAACGAGACCTGGGTGTCCTTGTGCACCAGTCGCTGAAGGTAAGCATGCAGGTGCAGCAGGTGGTTAAGAAGGCAAATGGTATGTTGGGAATATAGGAACAGAAGATCGGAGCAGGAGTAGGCCATTCAGCCCCTCGAGCCTGCTCCGCCATTCAATGCGATCATGGCTGATCATCCAAATTCAGTACCCTGTCCCTACTTTCTCCCCATATCCCTTTAGCCTTAACAAATATATCCAACTCCTTGAATATATTTAATGAATTGGCCTCTACTGCCTTCTGTGCAGGTAGAGAATTCCACAGGTTCACCACTCTCTGGGTGAAGAAATTCCTCCTTATTTCTGTCCTAAATGGCTTACCCCTTATCCTTAGACTGTGACCCCTGGTTCTGGACTCCCTGACCATCTGGAACATCCTGCATCTAATCTGTCCAGTCCTGTCAGAATTTTAGAAGTTTCAATGAGATCCCCTCTCATTCTTCTAAACTCCAGCGAGTATAAGCCCAATTGACCCAATCTCTCCTCATACGTCATTCCTGCCATCCCAGCTATCGGCCTGGTGAATCTTTGCTGAACTCCCTCCATGGCAAGAACATCCATCCTCAGATAAGGCGACCAAAACTGCACACAATACTCAAGATACGAAGGCCCTGTACTACTGCAGCAAGACATCCTTGTTCCTGTACTCAAACCCTCTCGCTACGAAGGCCAACATACCATTTGCCGCCTTAACCGCCTGCTGCACCTGCATGCTTACCTTCAGCGACTGGTGCACAAGGACACACAGGTCTCGTTGCACTTCCCCCTTCTCCCAATCTATTGCCATTCAGATAATCTGCCTTCCTGTTTTTGCCCCTAAAGTGGCATTTATCCATGTTATATTGCATCTGCCATGCTTCTGCCCAATCACCCAACCTGTCCAAATCATACTGGAGTTTCTCGGCATCCTCCTCACAGCACACACGCCCACCCAGCTTTGTGTCATCTGCAAACTTGGAGATATTACATCTAGTTCCCTTGTCTAGATCATTAATATATATTGTGACTAGCTGGGGTCCAAGGACCGATCCCTGCAGTACCCCACTAGTCACTGCCTGCCACTCAGAAAAAGACCCGTTTGTTCCAACTCTTTGCTTTCTGTCTGCCAACCAGTTCTCTATCCAAGTCAATACCTTGCCCCCAATCCCATGTGCCTTAACTTTACATGCTAATCTCTTATGCGGGACCTTATCGAAAGCCTTTTGAAAGTCCAAATACACCACATCCACTGGTTCTCCCTTATCTATTTTACCAGTTACATCCTCAAAAAATTCCAGTAGATTAGTCAAGCACGATTTACCTTTTGTAAATCCATGTTGACTTTGTCTGATCCTGTCACTGTTTTCCAAGTGTTCTGCTATTACATCTTTTATAATGGATGCTAGCATTTCCCCCACTACCGATGTCATGCTTACCGGTCTGTAATTCCCCGTTTTCTCTTTCCCACCTTTTTTGAATAGTGGGGTAACATTAGCTACCCTCCAATCCATGGCTACTGTTCCAGATTCCATCGAATGTTGGAAGATGATCAGCAATGCATCTACTATTTCTAGGACCACTTCTTTAAGTACCCTAGGATGTAGATTATCAGGCCCTGGGGATTTATTGGCCTTCAATCCCGTCAATTTCCCTAACACCATTTCCCTACAAATACTGATTTCTTTGAGTTCCTCCCTTTCATCAGGCCCTATGTTCCCTGACATCTCTGGGAGGTTATTTGTGTCCTCCTTTGTGAAGACAGAACCAAAATATGTATTTAATTGGTCAGCCATTTCTTTGTTCCCCATTATGGCCTTCGTAGCGAGATGGTTCAAGTACAGGAACAAGGATGTCTTGCTGCAGTTGTACAGGGCCTTGGTGAGACCACACCTTGAGTATTGTGTGCAGTTTTGGTCGCCTTATCTGAGGAAGGATGTTCTTGCAATGGAGGGAGTGCAGCGAAGATTCACCAGGCTGATACCTGGGATGGCAGGAATGACGTATAAGGAGAGATTGGGTCGATTGGGCTTACACTCACTGGAGTTTAGAAGAATGAGAGGGGATCTCATTGAAACTTATAGAATTCTAACAGGACTAGACAGACTAGATGCAGGAAAGATGTTTCCGATGGCCGGGGAGTCCAGAACCAGGGGTCACAGTCTAAGGATAAGGGGTAAGCCATTTAGGACAGAGATGGGGAGGAATTTCTTCACCCAGAGAGTGGTGAACCTGTGGAATTCTCTACCACAGAAGGCAGTAGAGGCCAATTCATTAAATATATTCAAGACAGAGTTAGATATGTTTCTTAAGGCTAAAGGGATCAAGGGATATGGGGAGAAAGCAGGGACAGGATACTGAATTTGGATGATCAGCCATGATCTCATTGAATGGCGGAGCAGGCTCGAGGGGCCGAATGGCCTACTCCTGCTCCTATCTTCTATGTCTCTATCTTATGTATATATATATGTGTGTGTGTGTATATATATGTGTGTGTATATATATGTGTGTGTGTGTATATGTATGTATCTATATATGTGTATATGTATATATGTGTATGTGTGTATATGTATATATGTGTATGTGTGTATATGTATGTATGTGTATATGTATATATGCATGTGTGTATATATATGTATATATATGTGTATATATATGGGTGTGTGTGTGTAGATGTATATACATGGGTGTGTGTGTAGATGTATATACATGGGTGTGGGTGTAGGTATGGGTGTAGATGTAGATATGTGTGTGTAGGTGTAGATATGTGTGTGTGTATATCGGGGTTGCTTCAGTCTCCCACTGTGGAAGACCAGGAGAGCCCCCAAGGAATTTCATGGCTCAAGTATTTAACAGTACTGGGGAGAGAAAGAGATGGGGTTTAGCTGCACTTGGGGGCATCACTGGGCTTTGGTAGCACTGGGTGTGTTCCCCATTATACCAGCACAAAATTGTTCCCTAAGATGTCTGTACATCACTTTTTTTCAATCACTTGTGCTGGCACTTGCTGTAATAGACACAATTAACATGTCCTGGCCAATATTTATCTCTCAATCAATATCACTTAAAAAAAACAGGTTATCTGGTGATTATCACATTGCTGTTTGTGGGAGCTTGCTGTGTGCAAATTGGCTGCCACATTTCCTACATTACAACAGTGACTACACTTCAAAAGTACTTAATTGGCTGTAAAGCGCTTTGGGATGTACTGAGGTCGTGAAAGATGCTATATAAATGCAAGTCTTTCTTTCCACTCTTGCACACAGCAGACCAACAATCCAAATGTCCCAGCTAACATCCACGGATGGAACTTTTTTATGACAGTTCTGCTGAAGTATTTTACTCCCGCCCAAACGTGCTAAAATTTATTCCGAGCAGTTGCAAACATCAGTAGCATATTGCTTCTCTTTGTACTGTAAATGCAAATTCTGACATATCTCCATAACCTCCCAACGAAGTAGGGACAAGCCCTTAGCATTTTCCAACAGAAGCTGCTTCTTTACTGAAAACGTGTGGCATTTTACCATTCTGCCGATACTTTTGATCCAAATATTCAAACATAAGACTAAATTGTTCTCAAGCAGAGTAGCCCATGACATATTCTGTTCCTCTGTTTAACGTGACGGCCGCATGATAAATAATACTGGTTCCTTCAAAAGTGTATTCCTAAATTTTTTAATTGAATCTTCAAAAAACCTATTTTTTTTAAGTCTGTATTTTCTTGGTTTTAAGATCTTATTCATATTCCAGTGCTTAACATTTTACTCATCTAGCATAGCATCAGCTATCCTCTTTTATGGTTTTATGACACCTAGTATTGCAACTACTCTCATTATTACATTTGTCGTGTAAAATACTTGTAGTATGCAAAGGATGTAAATATTCTTGTGTGGGTCAAATTTCTCCAGAGGTCAGAGTAAACAACCTAGCCCATCCACAACGCAAGCTCTCAACCTAACAAAACAATTGAACAAAATCCCAAAAGCACTAACTAAACATAATGGTCCAGAATTTGCGGTCAGCGGCGAAGCAAAGGCGTTCGCTGCTGACCCCGAAGTAAGCTTCACATAAAGATCTCGCGATCTCTGAGGTGAGAATTTCAGGTTTTCCGACGTAATTGAAATTACACAAGTTAATGGGGATTCCCAGCGAAGGGCTGCTGTGACGTCAATAAGCTGTCTAAGCAGCCAATCAAAACGCAGAATTCTCACAGACAGTGAGCCAGGAAGTGGGTAAGCTCCTATGATTCTAACTTTTTAAAAATGTTGGAAAGAGCAAAGCAAAGATTTGGGCTCTCACATGGGGAAAAAGGCAAACCTGAAATAAAGATGAACAAACTTTTTAAAATTAAAAATGTTTTTAAATGTTTCTTAATTTTAATTTTTATTAAAATGGATAAATTTGACACTCCACAAAATAAAAATGAGTTTTTCAGGGCCATAATTTTGTTAAGCAGTCAATACACTGTTAAAACCCCAGTTACGCCTAATCCAAAAGGGTCTAACCTTTAGTGGGGAATTTAACAGTGGTCTTACCATGGTTGGGGGTGGGGAGGTGGAGTGTTGGGGGTGAGGGGGTCGAGGGTGGAGTGGGGGGTGTGGGATGGGGAGGTGGGTAGGCGGTGAGGAGCACAGCACAGCCTGTGGAGGAGCAGTGAATGGCGAACTTCAGGATTTCTGCATTAGGCTGCGCATGCACTAAATGCTGCAGTTGTGGTCAGTTTCAAAGGCGAAATGATGGCAAACACTTCCAGTTCACCATCATCGGGACCACAAATTCCAGCCCAATATAAATGTCCACCCCACTTAAAAATCAGTGCTTACATGTACAGTCACACAGCTCTCAAAAGATCACATGGTACATCGTATTACATAGTAGTTACAGCATAGAAACAGGCCATTCTGCTCAACAGATCCTTGTCGGTGTTTATGCTCCACCAAGCCTCCTGCCACCCTTCTTCATCTAACCCCATCAACATATCTTTCTATTCCTTTCTTCCCTCATGTGTTTATCTAGATTCCTCTTAAATGTATCTATACTAGTTGCCTCAACTACTTGTGATAGCGAGTTCCACATTCTAACCGCTCTCTGGGTAAAGAAGTTGCTCCTGAATTCCCTGTTGGATTTATTAGTGACTATCTTCTATTCATGGCCCCTAGTCCTGGTCTCCCCCGCAAGTGGAAACATCTTCTCTACATCTATCCTATCAAACACTTTCATAATCTTGAAGACCTCTATCAGGTCACCCCTCAGTCTTCTCTTTTCTAGAGAAAAGAGCCCCAAATCCTTTTTGCACTTTTTCCAGTGCTTCTGCATCCTTTTTATAATATGGAGACCAGAACTGTTCACAATGCTCCTAAGCGTAGTCTAACCAAGGTTCTAAACAAGTTTAACATAACTTCTCGGCTTTTCAATTATATTCCTCTAGAAATGAACCCCAGTGCTTTGTTTGCCTTTTTATGGCCTTATTAACCAGTGTTGCTACTTTTAGTGATTTGTGTATCTGAACCCCTAGATTTTCCAAGGAGTAGATGGCCTCCTTATTCTTTCTATCAAAAGGTACCACCTCACACTTAAGTATATTGAAGTTCATTTGTCAATTACACGACCATTCTGCAAGTTTATTAATGTCTTCCTGTATTTTGTTGCAGTCCTCCTCTGTTTTAACTATACCCCCCAATTTGGTGTCATCTGCAAATTTTGAAATTGTATTTCCGATTCCCGAGTCCAAATCGTTTATGTAATTGGTGAACAACAGTGGTCCCAGCACTGATCCTTGTGAAACACCACTTCCCACTGGGATGTAGATAGGTCCCATGCTGGTTAGCCTTTCACAGCTCCAAATCTGTTGCTTCTGATCGGGAAATATCATAACTGAGCTTTTACCACAAATGGGAGAGTACTAGTTTATAAATTTAATGTGTCCAATTTACTGTTCTATAGCTGTTGTGTTTTGAGTTTTGCTTCAATGAAGTTTGTCCCAGTTCCCGGGTGTTACCTGAAGGGGGTGCTGGGGGGTTCGGTTTTACTTTGTCTTTCACTTTCAGTTTCGGGTTCTGCCATGCAGACAATGTGCTGTAATGTCCACCCACTTACTCAGTAAATAGTAAAAGGTTCATTCTGTCTCCTCTATTCATTACTGTTCGGTCAAGATGCAATACTGGCAATGAGGCGGCTGTTGAACTCTCTAGAAGGATGGAGATAGACATGCAAACCTACAGCCGTGATATTGGAAATTGCGATGAGCGGGCCACTCAGCTAGCAACATCAACGGCATTTTGATAGTTGGCTAGCTGTGACGTAGACGGTGGACAGAGTATTGTGCAGGCCAGGCAACTACCGTGAGTGTAGCTACCGTAACTCTGGCCGGAGGAGAAAAAGAATTTTTTTTTAAAAGAAAAAAGTCCATGGATCGTAAAGGGACAGTGCACATTAAAACTATGATGACCTTGGGACGTATTGAAGAGTTCTCTGGGGATAAGGACAGTTCATGGGAGGAATACGCAGAAAGACTGGGGTGTTTCTTTGAGGCCAATAATATTGACAAAGAAGAGAAGAAGCGCTCAGTGTTGCTAAGTGTATGCGGAGCTGCTACTTCGTCCTGCGTTCATTGGTGGCTCCTCGTAAACCTAGTGAGGTGGATTATGCTGATTTCATTGAGACGCTGCAGAAACATTTTAACCCAAAACCCTCAGAGATTGTGCAGCGTTTCCATTTTCACAATTGTAAACAACAGCCTGGACAATCTATTTCAAGTTACATTGCTGAGTTGAGGAAACGCTCATTACATTGTAATTTTGGTGACCATTTAGACAATATGCTCCGTGATCGGATTGTGTGTGGAGTGCTGGACTCGGCATTGCAGAGACAGCTGTTAGCGGAGAAGGCCCTGACGTTCCGACTGGCCGAGGAGACGGCTTTAGCAGCAGAGGCTGCATCGATGAACACACGTATGCTCCGTACAGAGGCAGCACCATCTCAGGCCACCGAGGAGGTGCACAAGACCACACACGCAGCTGCTGCTGTGAGAGACATGGAGGCAACTAAAGAGACAGGAAGAAAATGTTTCCGCTGCGGGGCTCTCCATGGTTCCACTACATGCAAATTTGTGTCAGCGGTATGTCATTTCTGTAAGAAAAGAGGACACATAGCTCGTGTCTGCATGAAGAAAGCTCAGGCTGCTGCAGCAGAGCCAACACAAGCATCGCAGACACACACCCTGACACTGGAGGACAACGATGAGTACACAATGTATGCCACGGAAGCTGAGCAGCTACCCCACAGA
>NW_028227238.1:0-10673 GCF_052327205.1 Somniosus microcephalus
GGCGCTAAGTGGGTCGGAAGCCACTGGCCACGCCTCCCGCTACATTCAGCGGGACGCTAATGGCGGCGCTAGCCGTTAGCGCTGTGCCGCTACCGATGACGTCACCGGTGTGCGCAATGCCCCGCTAACGCCCCGATCGCGATATTTAGATGCGCCCCCTGCTTTAATGCCGGGCGCTATTTGCGACCGGTTCAGGGGGGCCTACCTGCGGCGGTAGAGGCGCTAATTAAAGGAGAGGTGCGGGGCGGCCATTTTTGTTGCTGGCCGCCTGCCAGCACACCTCCGCGCTGCCGTCCCCGGCCTCCTGAGCCCCCCCCCGCCCCCCCGCAGAGTGCCGACTGCGTTCCAAGAGCCCGGCACTTCTCCTCGGTGCCGGGCTCTTTTGCCGGCATGTTGCGCAGCGATATTCAGTTGCAGCGCCCCAAGAGGGATGCGGGGCGCCTCCAGTAGTGCCGCGCTTCCCTCTGGGGCGCGCCAACTGAATTTCCGGCGGGCGGTCGCGACTGCTTCCGGGGTGCTACTTTTAGCACCCTGGCAAGGCTGGCGCCCCAAACGGGGCTATCGTGAATTTCTAGGCCCATGTGCCTTATGATCTGGAGTGCACCTTTTTCTACCCAATATCTAGTTAAACAATAGTGAGACCAAGGGATCGTAACAGTGAACCCACACTCTACACTGAGTACTGGAATGTCCCAAGTACCACCACGTGATACTTCTCTTATCCAAGGGTATAATGGATAAACACACTTACCAAATCGAGACACATGCTTTGGTTTTACTGTCACTGTCCATTCTGCCTGGTGTGTGGGGGTGAGGTTACTGTCCATTCTGCCTGGTGTGTGGGGGTGAGGTTACTGTCCATTCTGCCTGGTGTGTGTGGGGCTGAGGTTACTGTCCAGTCTGCCTGGTGTGTGGGGGTGAGGTTACTGTCCATTCTGCCTGGTGTGTGTGGGTGAGGTTACTGTCCATTCTGCCTGGTGTGTGGGGGTGAGGTTACTGTCCATTCTGCCTGGTGTGTAGGGGTGAGGTTACTGTCCATTCTGCCTGGTGTGTGGGGGTGAGGTTACTGTCCATTCTGCCTGGTGTGTGGGGGTGAGGTTACTGTCCATTCTGCCTGGTATGTGTGGGGTGAGGTTACTGTCCATTCTGCCTGGTGTGTGTGGGGGTGAGGTTACTGTCCATTCTGCCTGGTGTGTGTGGGGGTGAGGTTACTGTCCATTCTGCCTGGTGTGTGTGGGGTTGAGGTTACTGTCCATTCTGCCTGGTGTGTGGGGCTGGGGTTACTGTCCATTCTGCCTGGTGTGTGGGGCTAAGGTTACTGTCCATTCTGCCTGGTGTGTGGGGGTGAGGTTACTGTCCATTCTGCCTGGTGTGTGTGGGGGTGAGGTTACTGTCCATTCTGCCTGGTGTGTGTGGGGGTGAGGTTACTGTCCATTCTGCCTGGTGTGTGTGGGGGTGAGGTTACTGTCCATTCTGCCTGGTGTGTGTGGGGCTGAGGTTACTGTCCATTCTGCCTGGTGTGTGTGGGGGTGAGGTTACTGTCTGTAGTGGCGCTTCTTAGTTTCCAAACAGGCAGCCACTGAGCTGTGGGGCTTTTAACAACGAGTAGACGCGTGTCGAAATAAAACGTTCCCAAACGTAGCTTTGTCTTTTAAACTGTTTACTATAACACTTTACGAACAGAATTACAAAGCAAACACGTATAAACGAACACGGTCAAAAACTGTATTGCTCCAAACCTCTCAACTTCTGCCTCCTTCAGCCACGTGGAGTTTAAACTGTAAAATGGCTGCATACCATGTGTGGCTTAGGGACTGTACCATTGTGGCAAGAATGAAGGGGGTGTCTCGGACTATACTACTGGAGCAAGAAAATAGGGGGTTTCTTAATACAATAAGTCAATCAGGTCAGTTAACTGTATTATGCTATTTAACCAATATTTTAAAGTATTTTCTTAAGCTTTTATGGCTCTTACATTCCGGCCCCTAATTGACTAGGCACATGAAGCGTATCAATTACTCAAACATTAAGAGTCATAAACTAATGAGTTCAACATATTTACAATATAAGTGTCCACTTTTTTCGTTCAGGAGCTTTTCACGCTGCTTCTTGTAGCAGGCAGAGCTTTGTGATCGGTCTTTCCAGGGTACTGGTCTTGGTTTGCAAACAAACGCGACGAACGACGCCTCTGGAGTCTGGCATGGTCTTAATTAATTTTCCCATCAACCAAGAATTTCTAGGGGCTGAATCATCCACGATTAAGACAATGTCTCCGACAATGAAGTTCCTCTTTATTTTGGACCATTTTTGACGCTCCTGTAGCAGAGGTAAGTATTCTCTTGTCCATCTGGTCCAGAAAAGGTCTGACATATACTGAACTTGCCTCCACTTCCGACGGGCATACAGATCTTCCTTTTTGAAGACTCCCGGGGGCATGGCTGGCTGTGTTTTCAACAACAACAGGTGGTTCGGAGTCAGGGCTTCGAGGTCATTGGGATCATCTGATGTCTTAGTTATCGGTCGGTCATTAATGATGGCTTCGACCTCGCACAGAACGGTTTGGAGTCCCTCGTCGTCGAGCGCTTGCTGCTTCAGTACAGAACTGAGTAGTTTTCTTACGGTGCGTATCTGTCTTTCCCAGACACCTCCATGGTGGGATGCAGCCGGAGGATTGATGATCCACTTAATTCCTGTTTGAGTCATGGCTTCCTGTATTTTAAGCCGATTCCAACCTTCAATAGCTTCCCGTAGTTCTCTCTCCGCTCCGACGAAATTAGTGCCATTATCAGAACGCACAATGGACACCTGACCTCTTCTACAGACAAAGCGCCGCAAGGCGTTAATACAGGAATCAGTGTCAAGCGTGTGTGCCACCTCAATATGAACTGCTCTGATGGTCAAACAAGTGAAAAGCACACCATATCTCTTGACAAGGCTCCGTCCTCGCTTTACCTCGAAAGGCCCGAAATAGTCCACCCCTACGTTTGTAAATGGGGGCTTGTCTGGTAACAAACGGTCTTCAGGCAGGTCTGCCATTTTCTGCTCCCCAGCTCTAGCGTGTAACCGTCTGCAAACAATGCATTCAGAGAGTATTTTTCTTATTACAGAATTAGCTCCTGGAATCCAGTATCTTTGTCTTAGCTTCGCAAGCACGTGATTCCTCCCACTGTGTCCAATACTCTGGTGTATATGCTGAAGAATGAGGGTAGCAACCCGGAGGTCCTTAGAAAGGATAGCAGGATGCTTGGCCTCCTCTGGCATAGCAGATTTGTTTAGTCTCCCTCCCACCCTCAGTACTCCATCTTGCAGTGTAGGATCCAGCTTGTAGATATGACTACCTTTCTTGATTGGAGTATTTCGCTGTAAAGCTTCGATTTCTTCTGGGTATCTTTGTCTTTGACTGAAGCAAACTACCTCCATCTCAGCCTTGGCCAAATCCTCCACGGTCAGTGAATTCTTACCCAATGTGGTCTTGTGCTGATGCATATACTGCTGTAGAAGCATTCTCTGCTTATCGGGGTTACTTTCAGACTGACTGATAGTGGCTCGGTACTCTTTTCTCTTACCGCTCAGGTGTAGCAGCAACTCTTTCAACCTTAGAAACCATGCAACTGCTTTCCTCAACTGGTGCCATCCTGAGAAATGGTTAACAAGCTTGTTCACTGTGTCAAAGTTCTCTTTCGTAGTTATGAGATTTACTGTGACTGATCTCTTGACTTCGACGTCGTCTTCAGCAATCTGACTTGGCATATCTGGTCTTTCTGGCCATGATCTCTCTGTTTCCAGCAGATAACTTGGGCCTTGTATCCAAGTTTCACTCCTCATGAAGTTTTCAGCCTTCAATCCCCGTGAGGCTTGATCTGCTGGGTTTAATGAGGTGTTTACATACCTCCATTGAGATGGTTGTGTAGCTTCTCTAATGGATGAGATTCTGTTTGCTACGAAGGTCTTGAAGCGTATCTTCTCATTCTGTATATACTTCAGCACCGTCGTGCTATCCGTCCAGAAGACAGATTCTTCTAGTGGGAGCTATAACTCTTTCCGCGTCGCCTGGTCAACTTTAACTGCAACAACCGCTGCCGTCAACTCCAGTCTCGGGATGGTGACCTGCTTCAGCGGAGCCACCCTGGATTTCCCCATGAGGAAGGCACAATGTTTCTGGCCCTGTTGATTTGTCAGCAAGAGGTAAGTAGCCGTGCCATAGCCGTCCTCACTGGCGTCCGAGAAATGATGTAGTTGAGCCGTCTTTGTAACTCCAAAACTCACGGGCTTGATGCATCTACTGACGTTGAAGCTAGAAAGATGTTGCAAATCTGTCAACCATCTGTGCCATCTCTGAGCTCGACCTTCTGGGATATCTTCATCCCATCCTCTCTTGTCTCTACACAGCTCTCGTAGCATCAGCTTCACTGGCAGAATGAGTGGTGCCAGGAATCCAAGAGGGTCGTAGATGGAACTGACCACGGAGAGAATCCCTCGTCTTGTGGATGGTCTTTCGTTCACCATTATCCTGAAGTTGAACGTGTCTGACTCAATGCACCATTGTACACCAAGAGCTCTCTTGATAGGAAGGACATCGTGGCTCAGGTCCAGATCTTTGACTTCAGTGGCTCTTTCCTTTTCTGGGATAGAAGCTAGAACTGCTCTGCTGTTGCTTATCCACTTAGTCAGATGGAATCCTCCATTCGAACACAGAGTTCTAAGGTCTCTTGACAGTGCGATGGCATCGTCTTCTGTTGACACGGACTTCAGACAGTCATCGACATAAAAGTTTCTGAAGATTGTCTCCACAGCCTCTGATGATGCTTTGCCTTTGCCATCTTCTGCAGTTTTTCTGAGAGCGTAGCTTGCACAGCTGGGAGATGATGTGGCTCCGAACAAGTGTACGGCCATTCTACATTCCACCATCGCTTGACTAACGTCGCCATCTAGCCACCAAAGGAAACGCAGAAGATCAGCATCTTCATCAGGGATTCTGACTTGGTAGAACATTGATTCTATGTCTGCCATCATGGCAACGAGCTCTTGTCTAAACCTAGTCAAGACGCCAATGAGGGTATTAGTAAGATCAGGACCTTGAAGCAGCTGGTCATTCAGTGAAGTTCCTCTGAATGAGGCGGCGCAGTCAAACACTACACGGATCTTTTTCTTCTTTGGGTGATACACACCGTGATGAGGAATGTACCAGACCCTTCCATCGTCTCTGTTCAACTGTTCCTCGGGCACTTTTACAGCATAGCCTTTCGCTATGATGTTTCTCATGAAGCCTTTGTAGTCTTCGTGAAAGTCAGGGTTCTTGTTCAGCTTTCTCTTTAGACTGATGGCGCGTTGCTCTGCTATGCAGCGATTGTTTGGCATCTTCGCGGTCTGTCTTCTCAGTGGCAAACCAATGTGATAGTGGCCATCAATGAACTGTGTAGACCTTGTCATCAAATCCATGAACTGATGGTCTTCTTGTGACATCTCTGTCTTTTCCTCACAGCTGCGTTCTGAAAAGTCTGCGTTGAACTGCTGTATCAACAGCTCTTCAATGCTTGCGATAGAGATGCGATTAACTGTGACATTTTGTCGTTCCTCCTTGTTCGACTTGTTGCCATCATCTCTCCTTACCGGTCCATTGACTACCCGTCCAAGGGCTGTCCTGACGGCGTAGGGTCCGTCATCCTTGCTGTTTATCACCTGCCATGGCTCCATAGTTTTGTAGGCATTGGTTCCAATTAATAGGCCAATTTCTGCTTCAATGTATGGGAGACGCACCTTTTCTAGGTAAGGCCATCTATCCACATCCTTCTGCAGGGCTAAGTTCCCTATTCTAACAGGAATCTCCCTCTGTGTGAAAACATTAGGCAGGTCTATGAAGTCCTTCTCTTCAAGTCCACACACTTCTAAGTCTGACAGGATATAACTTTGCATTGACTTCTCATGACCCATGGTGCGTAATAGGATTTCTGTTCTTCTGCCTCTAACGTTCAGCTGTCGCATGAGTGATTCTGTGCAGAACGTTGCTGAACTACCTGGATCCATGAAGGCGTAAGTCTCCACAAGCTTCTCGCTCCTCTTAGACTTGATCTTTACTGGTACGATGGCAAGAATACAATCACTGTCACCGGCCCCAGTGAGTCCACAAGTCTCTGGTTCTAGCGACACCAGAGCGCTTGAAACAACCTTCTCGTCGGTATTGTTTTCTTCACTCTTCTTAGAGACTTGTTCTTCTTTATGGATATGCAGCAGACTGGGATGTTTCCGAGTGCACTCTCTGCATGTTGTTCTTTGCTTACAGTTTCTACTCAGGTGCCCCTGAGAGAGACATCCAAAACATAGGCCGTTGTACTTCAGGAATTCGATTCTGTCCTTATGTGGCTGTGCTTTGATGTCGCTGCAGAAATCCAATGTATGATTCTTCTGGCAGAATAAGCATGGCTTCTGAAAGGCATTAGCAGGCGTCACTGTGCTGCTCTTTTTGGGAGATGAGTTCTGGGGCCTTTCTTCCTCGGCCTGAGTGACGATAGTTGCAAAGCTGCTTCCCCTGGAACCACCTTTCCTGAGAGTCTTTGATTCAACAGGCTTGGCTTTCACTCTTCCATCGGTGGTCGGGCTGACGTCCTGGATGTTTCCAAACAATGGGTCCCTAGCAATTTTAGCCTGTTTGTCTATGAAATTCACTAAGTCTGCAAACCTGGCTCTACTTTTCCGTCTCTCCATTATCTCAAAGGCTGTTCTTCTCCATTGTTCTCTCATCCTGTAAGGAAGCTTAGAGATGATGATTCTCATAGTCGTAGGATTGTCCATCTCTTCCATGAATTCAACATCCTCCATGGTGTTGCGACATCCTATGAGGAAAAGAACATATGCGTTCAATGCCTCTCCGTCCTCCGATCTGATCTGTGGCCACTTGGTAGCCTTTTCAATATATGCAGTGGCTATCTTCAGCTCGTTACCATAGTGCTCCTGCAGCAACTTCCTGGCTTCTATGTATCCCCGGTCCGGTCTCATGTGTTCACAGCTTCTGACCAGGTCTTGTGGTTTACCACTGGTGTACTGTCCCAGGTAGTACAACTTATCACTGCTGCTCTCTGTTTTGGAGTCAATGGCTTGTTCAAAGTATCTGATGAAGGGCTTATACTTGAGTGGGTCGCCTTGGAACACTGGTATGTCTCTTTGAGGGAGTCGAAACAGATTCTGTTGTTTTACAAGCATCTCTGTAATTTCGTTCTGACGTTGCATCACTCGGTATAGGCTTCTCCCTGTGTCTTCAGGCCTCTGGTGGTCATCAGCAGGGTCTAGTCTAGACCGTCTGACGTCTGGGGTAGCATCACGTGCTCCTGTTAGTGGAGAGGCCACTCTTCCATGCTGTAATGCCAGGGGATTGCCTTCGGACTCTCTTGTAACTCTTGAAGGTGCCCTGGATCCAACTCTCTGTGACAACATTGACTGGCAGTATTCGCTCCCGCCGTCCCGTGAGCCTTCATAATCTTCATACGCACTCAACCTGGCGTCTGAGACCGCGATAGCTGTTTTTATCTCCAGCTGTTCTTTCTTTGCCTGCACCTGGGCCTGTTGGGCCTGCAGTTGGGCCTGCACTTGGGCCTGCAGTTGGGCCTGTTGGGCCTGCAGTTGGGCCTCTTGGACCTGCAGTTGGGCCTCTTCCCGTTCAAGAGCTTGCTTCTCCACTAAAGATGCTGCGCGCGCCATCAACGCCGCCCGTTCAACCTCCTCTCTCATGCGTCGCGACGAGCTTGTGGTAGAAGCGATTGACCTGCGTCCAGAAACAGAGCTACCTTCTTTTCGATTTTTGCTCGGTCTGGCGGAAGTCTCTGAAATGCTATCGTCTGGTCCGACTTCATCGTCAACTTTATCTTTCTCTGCTGTATCAGCATCTTGACGAATCTTTAACATCCACTGTTCTGTGGCCTTGATATAGTCCTTAATGCTGGTTGATTTAAGATCAAACCAGTTGTGCTGATCAGCGTTTCCCTCTTCTTCAGACAGAAGTGCTAATACATCTTCATTGAGTACATTAAATTCTTCATGCAGCTTGGAGAAATCGTAATACATTATGTCTTCAGCTTTCTTAATATTAGCATTATCTTCCATGAGACGATCAATTATCTTCATTTTTCCAGTTATCTGAGCTAATTTAGCCTTCCTTGCACCTATGCTTCTATGTAACTTCTCTTCCATTGCCTTTGGGGGGAGCTTTATTTCCCTCTTTTGGCCAGCAATCCTTCTGGCTGGGGGAAGCTCCTGGCTCCGTAAGGCCTCGGCCATTTTACCCACAGCTCTTATTTAGCTTCTCAATAGAATGAACAAAGCAAGTAACAGTCACTGTACCTTCGCTTTCTTATATTGTCGTCTGGCTCCGTGACCATTCATGTATACGTTCGCCGACGATTCCGTCCTTTCCTTCTTAGGGAGCAAGTTTTTGACTAATGTAGTGGCGCTTCTTAGTTTCCAAACAGGCAGCCACTGAGCTGTGGGGCTTTTAACAATGAGTAGACGCGTGTCGAAATAAAACGTTCCCAAACGTAGCTTTGTCTTTTAAACTGTTTACTATAACACTTTACGAACAGAATTACAAAGCAAACACGTATAAACGAACACGGTCAAAAACTGTATTGCTCCAAACCTCACAACTTCTGACTCCTTCAGCCACGTGGAGTTTAAACTGTAAAATGGCTGCATACCATGTGTGGCTTAGGGACTGTACCATTGTGGCAAGAATGAAGGGGGTGTCTCGGACTATACTACTGGAGCAAGAAAATAGGGGGTTTCTTAATACAATAAGTCAATCAGGTAAGTTAACTGTATTATGCTATTTAACCAATATTTTAAAGTATTTTCTTAAGCTTTTATGGCTCTTACACTGTCCATTCTGCCTGGTGTGTGGGGGTGAGGTTACTGTCCATTCTGCCTGGTGTGTGTGGGGGTGAGGTTACTGTCCATTCTGCCTGGTGTGTGTGGGGCTGAGGTTACTGTCCATTCTGCCTGGTGTGTGGGGCTGAGGTTACTGTCCATTCTGCCTGGTGTGTGGGGGTGAGGTTACTGTCCATTCTGCCTGGTGTGTGGGGGTGAGGTTACTGTCCATTCTGCCTGGTGTGTGTGTGGGGGTGAGGTTACTGTCCATTCTGCCTGGTGTGTGGGGGTGAGGTTACTGTCCATTCTGCCTGGTGTGTGTGTGGGGCTGAGGTTACTGTCCATTCTGCCTGGTGTGTGTGGGGGTGAGGTTACTGTCTATTCTGCCTGGTGTGTGGGGGTGAGGTTACTGTCCAGTCTGCCTGGTGTGTGTGGGGCTGAGGTTACTGTCCATTCTGCCTGGTGTGTGTGGGTGAGGTTACTGTCCATTCTGCCTGGTGTGTGGGGGTGAGGTTACTGTCCATTCTGCCTGGTGCGTGGGGGTGAGGTTACTGTCCATTCTGCCTGGTGTGTGGGGGTGAGGTTACTGTCCATTCTGCCTGGTGTGTGTGGGGGTGAGGTTACTCTTCAGTCTGCCTGGTGTGTGTGGGGGTGAGGTTACTCTCCAGTCTGCCTGGTGTGTGGGGGTGAGGTTACTGTCCATTCTGCCTGGTGTGTGTGGGGGTGAGGTTACTCTCCAGTCTGCCTGGTGTGTGGGGCTGAGGTTACTGTCCATTCTGCCTGGTGTGTGGGGGTGAGGTTACTGTCCATTCTGCCTGGTGTGTGTGGGGGTGAGGTTACTGTCCATTCTGCCTGGTGTGTGTGGGGGTGAGGTTACTGTCCATTCTGCCTGGTGTGTGTGGGGGTGAGTTTACTGTCCATTCTGCCTGGTGTGTGTCGGGGTGAGGTTACTGTCCATGCTGCCTGATTTGTGGTTAATGACAGCAGTGTTGATTCTGACTGAAATCCGTTGCAGGAAGGGGAGCGGATGATTAACGCTGGGCATTACGCTGTTAATGAGGTTGAACCCCGGATGAAGCAGATTCAAGACCTGTGGAATGTACTGCTGGAGAACTGCCATGAGAAGAGGTCCAAGTTGGTGGATGCACACAAGGTGCTTGACTGTTATCAGACTCTTGTACCATTGATCTCACTCTGAGCGTTCACATTGGTAATATTACTTCAGCTGCCTGCTGGCTTCACACTGACTCATCTCTCTCTGCGAGACACTGCCTCTGGCTGGGGTACGGTTCCACCTGCACTGCTGCCCGCTATGAGATTGAAGAGACTAGGTCTATATTCTCTAGAGTTTAGAAGAATGAGAGGTGATCTCATTGAAACATACAAAATTCTTACAGGGCTTGACAGGGTAGATGCAGAGAAGGGGTTTCCCCTGGCCGGGGAGTCTAGAACCAGGGGTCACAGTCTCAGAATAAGGGGTCGGCCATTTAGGACTGAGATGAGGAGAAATTTCTTCACTCAGAGGGTGGTGAATCTTTGGAATTCTCTACTCCAGAGGTTTGTGGAAACTCAGTCGTTGAGTATATTCAAGGCAGAGATCGATAGATTTTTGGATACTAAGGGAATCAAGGGATATGGGGATAGAGTGTGAAGGTGGAGTTGAGGTAGAAGATCAGCCACGATCTTATTGAATGGTCTATTCCTGCTCCTAGTTCTTTTGTTCTATGTTATGTTCTAATACCTCCCCCATGTGGCAACCCACTCTTTACATGTGAGTCTACACAGTGAGCATTGGCAGGATATTGGACCATGGGGGCATC
>NW_028227239.1:0-10609 GCF_052327205.1 Somniosus microcephalus
AGCTTTGGTATTAATCGGTGAATAATTGGGGGAAAATATCCTAATATATTGGAGAAATGGTGGGTTAGTAGGGTCGGGGTAGTTTTGAGTTGAGTGCTGGTTAGGTTGGCTAGTTCTAGCGCTACTAGCAGGCCAATAATAGTCACTAGGAGGGCGGATAATTTTAGTAATGGAGTTATGGTCATAATTTGGGTTTTTGTTGGTGGGAGGTTAAGTGTAATGATTAAGCCAGCGAGGATACTTCCGTATGCGAGTCGTTTGATTGGGTTAATAACTAGAATATTATTTTCATTGATGGGGGAGAGGGGGGGAAATCGTGGGTATTTTATTAAGGCAAAGAAGACAAGGCGCAGGCTGTAAATGGCGGTGAAGGAAGTTGCAATAAGAGTTAAAATTAGGGCTCAGGCGTTCAAATGGGAAGTGTTTAAAGATTCAATGATTGCGTCTTTTGAAAAAAACCCTGATAGGAAGGGCATTCCTGTAAGGGCGAGGCTGCCAATGGTTAAGGATGATGAGGTTAATGGTAGAAGTTTTTGTAATCCTCCTATCTTTCGAATATCTTGTTCATCATTTAAACTATGAATAATTGAGCCTGAACAGAGGAAAAGTATTGCTTTAAAGAAAGCGTGTGTGCAAATATGAAGAAACGCTAATTGGGGCTGATTTAGTCCAATTGTAACTATTATTAAGCCGAGTTGGCTTGATGTTGAAAAGGCAATGATTTTTTTAATATCATTTTGAGTTAATGCGCATGCGGCAGTAAATAGAGTAGTCAGGGCTCCTAAGCATAGGCATGTTGTTAAGATTAGTTGGTTATCTTGCATTAGTGGGTGGAGGCGAATTAATAGGAAGATACCAGCAACAACTATAGTACTAGAGTGGAGTAGGGCAGAGACTGGCGTGGGTCCTTCCATGGCTGCAGGCAGCCATGGGTGGAGTCCAAACTGTGCAGATTTTCCTGCTGCAGCTAGGACTAAACCAAGAAGAGGTAAAGTTAAGTCTTTCTCTTTGGAAAGAATAAATAGTTGTTGGATTTCTCATGAGTTTAGGTTTATAGCTAATCAAGCTATACTTAAGATAAGGCCGATGTCCCCTACGCGGTTATAAATCACGGCCTGTAGGGCCGCAGTATTTGCGTCCGTTCGACTATACCATCAACCGATAAGGAGGAAAGATATGATTCCAACTCCCTCCCAACCAATGAATAATTGGAATATGTTGTTGGCTGTGACTAAGATGATTATGGAAATTAGGAATAGGAGTAAATATTTAAAGAAGCGGTTGATGTTTGGGTCTGAGTGCATATATCAGAGGGCAAATTCGAGGATAGATCAGGTTACGTATAGGGCAATCGGGGTGAAGATAATTGAGTATATATCAAATTTAAAACTTATGTTAATGTCAAATGGTCCAATATTAATTCAGTTTCAATTGGTTGTGATTGATTCTAGGCCCTGGTCTAGGTAAATAAATAATGGTATAAGGCTAACGAAGAAGGAAATTTTTACAGCAGTTTTAACATGTGAAGATGCTCAGTTGAGGTTAAGTTCTTTAGGAGATAGTGATGAAATAAGGGGATACAACAGGATAATGAAGATAAGGAGGAAGGCTGAGTTAAAGATAGTTATATTCATAGCTCTTGCTTGGAGTTGCACCAAGAGTTTTTGGTTCCTAAGACCAATAGATAGCTATTATCTTTCAAGGGCCAAGTGAGCCATGGATTTGAACCATGAATAAAAGAATTAGCAGTTCTTTGTGTCCCAGACCCCTCTTGGTTATTAAAAAGATTTTAACTTTTGTTTTTAGAATCACAATCTAATGTTTTTGTTAAACTATAATAACAGAAGGTTCAACCCCAAATAAGTTCTGGTTTGAAGATTAATAATAATATAGGGATAAGATGGAGATTGAGGAGAAGGTGTTCTCGAGTATGTGATGGGTTTAAGGATAGTAAATGTTGTGATGCAAGGCCTCGTTGAGTTATTAAAAATATGTATAGGGAATATGCGGCTGTAATTAAAACCCCCAGTCCGGTCAATAAGATAGTTCAATTAGATCAGTTAAATAGTGAGGAAATGATAAGGAGTTCTCCTATTAAATTAGGGGTGGGCGGAAGAGCGAGGTTAGCTAGGTTAGTAATAAATCATCAGGTTGCCATAAGTGGAAGTATAACTTGAATGCCTCGAGCGAGGAGAAGGGTGCGGCTATGGGTGCGTTCGTAGTTAGTATTTGCTAGGCAGAAGAGGGTTGATGAAATTAATCCGTGTGCGATTATTAATGTAATTGCCCCTGCAAAGCTTCATGGTGTTTGGATTATGATTGCTCCGGCAACTAAACCTATATGGCTTACGGATGAATAAGCAATTAGGGATTTAAGGTCGGTTTGCCGGAGGCAAATCGAACTGGTTATGATTACGCCTCAGATGGCTAGAATTAAGAATGGGTACGCTATTTCTTTGGTTAAAGGATTAAGTATAACAATAATTCGTATTAACCCATAGCCCCCTAATTTAAGTAGTACTGCAGCTAAAATTATTGATCCTGCAATAGGGGCTTCAACGTGGGCTTTGGGTAGTCAAAGATGTACTCCATAGAGAGGTATTTTTACTAGGAAGGCAATAAGGCAGGCTACTCACCATAACTTATCAGCTCATGTGGATAGGCTAAGTGGTTCAGGATATTGAATAATAATTATAGATAGAGAGCCCAGGTCATTTTGTATAAGTAAAAGGGCGATAAGTAGGGGTAATGAGCCGATTAGGGTATAAAATAAAAAATAGGTTCCTGCGTTTAAGCGTTCAGTTTGATTTCCTCATCGGGTAATAATAATAAGGGTTGGGATTAATGTAGCTTCAAATATAATATAAAATATAATTAATTCTGTTGCACTAAATGCTAAGATGAGGAAAGTTTGTAGGGAGATTAGTAGTGTAATATAAATTCGTTGGCGAATAATAGGTTCAGTGGAAATGTGGTTTTGACTTGCTAAAATCATTAATGGGAGGAGCCAGCAGGTGAGGATAAGTAAAGGGGCTGAGAGAGGATCAATACCTAGGTATTGGTTAGAGAAATCTCATCCAATATCCGTATTTCATTTAAATCACAGTATACTGAGTAATGCGATTAAAAGACTATGGGCAGTTGTAATAGGTCATAATCATTTTTTTGATGAGAGTCATGTAATGAGAAATAATATAATTGTTGGAATTAAGATTTTTAGCATTGTAGTAAATTTAAGTTTTGAAGGCGGTCTGAGCCGTGGGTTCGAGTAGCTGCTACTAGCAGGGCAAGGCCTGCGCCTGCTTCACAAGCAGAAAAAGTTAAAAGGATTATTGGGGTAATTGAGCATGAAGTGGAGTTTAGTGTTATTGATCAAAGGGCTAGGGCAATAAATAAGGATAGTATTATTCCTTCTAAACAGAGTAAGGCGGATAAAAGGTGTGATCGGTTGAATGCGAGGCCTATTAAGCCTAAGATAAATGCGGAGCTAAAACTAAAATAGATAGGGGACATAAGGTATTTATGGATTTTCACCATAATTTACTAAGCCGAAATTAGTGGTCTTGTTTTGGACTAAACACCTTGTTTACTCTGCTCATTCAAGACCGCCTTGAAGTCATTCATAAATAAGACCCAAGGTTAATAAAATAATAATACTTGTTGCTCACAATAATGAGGCGAGAGGGGTTAGTAGTTGATCTCCTCATGGGAGGGGTAGGAGGAGGGCAATTTCTAGGTCAAATAGTAGGAATAAAATCGCCACAAGGAAGAAGCGCAGTGAGAATGGGAGGCGTGCACTTCCTAATGGATCAAATCCACACTCATATGGGGATAATTTTTCGTTATCTGGATTTATTGAAGGAAGTCAAAATGCTACGAAAACAAGGATTAGGGAAATGAGGGCTGTCGCTGCGACAGACGATATGATGAGGTTCATTACTCCTCCTTGGATTTTAACCAAGATTAAATAATTGGAAATCACTTGTACTAATTTATACTAGAAAAGTAATTATGAGCCTCATCAATAGATGGAAACATAAAGGAATAATCATACTACATCTACAAAATGTCAGTATCATGCAGCGGCTTCGAAGCCAAAATGATGTTCTGATGTAAAATGATATTGGATTTGTCGTAATAGACAAACTATTAGAAATGTTGAACCAATAATAACATGGAGGCCGTGGAAGCCGGTAGCAACAAAAAATGTTGATCCATAGACACCATCGGCGATGGTGAATGGGGCTTCGTAATATTCTATGGCCTGGAGGGCTGTAAAATAAAACCCCAGTACTACGGTTAAAGCTAGGGCTTGAATTGCTTCTTTTCGGTTACCTTCTATTAAGCTATGGTGGGCCCAGGTTACTGTGACTCCAGATGCTAGAAGGACTGCGGTGTTTAAAAGTGGAACTTCAAAGGGGTCTAATGGATAAATTCCTGTTGGCGGTCAACACCCACCCAATTCTGGTGTGGGGGCAAGGCTTGAGTGGTAGAAGGCCCAGAAAAAGCCGAGGAAGAAGAAAACTTCTGATGTGATGAATAAAATCATTCCGTAGCGGAAACCTTTTTGTACTGGTGGGGTGTGGTGGCCTTGAAATGTCCCTTCTCGGATAACATCTCGTCATCATTGAACTATGGTTAGAGATAGGAGAATTAAACCTAAATAAAGGAGGTAAGCAGAGTGAAAATGGAATCAGACGGCTAAGCCTGATGTTATTAGTAAAGCAGCGACAGCTCCTGTCAGCGGCCATGGGCTGGGGTCAACTATGTGGTATGCGTGTGCTTGGTGAGCCATTAAACGTTTTCTTGTAAGTAGAGGCTTAATAAAAGAACAAATACGTATGCTTGAATTATTGCTACGGCAATTTCTAAGAGTGTTAATAGAAATAAGACTAGGGAGGTTAGTAGGGCTACGGCGGGTATAATAGTAATTAATACAAAGGCTGCGGTGGCGATTAGTTGTATGAGAAGGTGGCCAGCTGTAAGATTGGCAGTTAGTCGAACACCTAATGCTAAAGGTCGAATAAAGAGGCTGATAGTTTCGATAATAATTAAAATTGGGATTAATAGGGTTGGAGTGCCTTCTGGTAGTAGGTGCCCAAGAGCAATGGTGGGTTGATTGAGTACCCCAATTAAAACAGTTGTTAGTCAAAGGGGGATGGCAAATGCTATGTTTAGGGATAATTGGGTTGTAGGTGTAAAAGTATATGGTAGTAAACCAAGAAGGTTAATAGTAATTAAAAATAATATTAGGGCTGTTAAAATAGTGGCTCATTTATGTCCCCCAAGGTTTATAGGCTGTATTAATTGGTATGTAAATCGGTTAATAAATCAGGATTGGAGGGTTGTAAGACGATTATTAAGTCAGCGGTTTGTTGGAGCTGGGAAGATTAATCATGGGATTATAATTGCTAGGGCAATTAATGGGATTCCAAGGAGTGAGGGGCTTAAGAATTGGTCAAAAAAACTTAGGTTCATGGTCAATTTCAGGGCTCAGTTTTGGGTTTTTCAGCACTTTTTGTTGTAGGTTCATTATTGAATAGGTGTGTTATTACTTTTTTTGGTAAAATTGCTAGGAAGAAAATTCATGAAAATATGAGAATGGCAAATCAAGGGTGTGGGTTTAATTGAGGCATGTCACTAAGGGTGGTAGGGAGTCACCAATTTTTAGCTTAAAAGGCTAATGCTAAACCCATTGTAGCTTCTTAGTGAGGCTTCTTCTAACATTAATGAAGATCAGGACTCAAAGTGTTCTAGTGGTACTGCCTCTACTACGATAGGCATAAAGCTATGGTTAGCACCACAAATCTCTGAACATTGACCATAATAAACACCTGGTCGGGAAATAATAAAGGCGGTTTGATTCAGCCGTCCTGGGACTAGCGTCTATTTTTACTCCCAAAGCTGGGACAGTTCATGAGTGTAAGACGTCTTCTGCGGACACTAGAACACGAATGGGGGATTCTATAGGTACAATTATTCGGTGGTCAGTTTCTAACAAGCGGAATTGTCCTGGGGTTAAATCTTGTGTTTGGATTATATAAGAGTCAAAGCCCAAGTCTTCATAATCTGTATATTCATAACTTCAATACCATTGATGGCCTATAGCTTTAATAGTAAGATGGGGGTCGTTGATTTCATCTATTAGGTATAAAATTCGTAAAGATGGGAGGGCAATTATAATAAGAATTACCGCAGGGAGAATAGTTCATACGATTTCAATCTCTTGAGAATCTAAGATGTATTTGTTTGTAAGTTTGGTGGATACTGTTGCTACAATGATATAAAGAACTAAAGTGCTAATTAAAAATACGATTATTAATGTGTGGTCGTGAAAATGGAGAAGTTCTTCCATAACTGGGGAGGCTGCATCTTGAAATCCTAATTGTGAGGGGTGTGCCATAAGTTAGGACTCGTAAGACTTGAACTTACAATTTTGCCTTGACAAGGCAGTGTAATACATTTTACTAGAATCTTACAAAGAAAGTGACAGAGTGGTGATGTGATTGACTTGAAATCAATATACGGGGGTTCAATTCCTTCCTTCCTTGTTAAAAATAAGTTCGTTGGGTTTGAACAAATGCTGGCTCTTCATAGGTGTGGTGGGGTGGGGGGCAGCCATGAAGTCATTCTACATTTGTATGTGGTATTTCAACAGATAAGACTTCTCGTTTAGCGGCGAATGCTTCTCAAATAATAAATAAGAATATGATTACAGCAACTAGGGAAATTAATGAGCCAATTGAGGAGACTGTATTTCAAAGAGCATATGCGTCTGGGTAGTCAGAATAGCGTCGTGGTATACCAGCTAATCCAAGAAAATGTTGAGGGAAGAAGGTTAGGTTAACTCCGGCAAATATTACCATAAATTGGGTTTTTGTTCAAGTTGAATTAAGAGTATACCCTGAAAATAGTGGGAATCAGTGGATGAAACCGGCCATAATTGCAAAGACTGCCCCTATTGATAACACATAGTGAAAGTGGGCTACTACATAATAAGTGTCGTGAAGGACAATATCTAAAGAAGAGTTAGCTAAAACAATTCCTGTAAGGCCCCCCACTGTAAATAAGAAAATAAATCCCAGAGCTCAAAGGAGTGGGGTTTCTCATTTAATGGAGCCCCCGTGAAGGGTTGCTAATCAGCTAAAGACTTTTACACCTGTGGGGATGGCAATAATTATTGTTGCTGAGGTGAAATAAGCTCGGGTATCAACGTCTATTCCTACTGTGAATATATGGTGGGCTCATACAATAAAGCCGAGTAAACCAATTGCTATTATTGCTCAGACTATTCCTATATAGCCAAAAGGTTCTTTTTTACCTGAATAATAAGCTACGATATGTGAAATTATTCCAAACCCTGGTAAGATTAAAATGTAAACTTCTGGGTGGCCAAAAAATCAGAACAGGTGTTGATAGAGAATTGGGTCTCCTCCTCCAGCAGGGTCAAAAAATGTTGTGTTTAAATTACGGTCGGTTAATAGTATTGTGATTGCAGCTGCAAGAACAGGAAGGGAAAGGAGTAGGAGGACTGTAGTTACAAGGATGGATCAGACAAAGAGTGGTGTTTGATATTGAGAAATGGCAGGTGGTTTTATATTAATAATAGTTGTGATGAAGTTAACAGAGGCTAAAATTGATGAAATACCAGCCAAGTGGAGTGAGAAGATGGCTAAGTCTACGGATGCGCCTGCGTGGGCTATATTACCTGCAAGGGGGGGATAGACCGTTCAGCCGGTTCCGGCTCCTGCTTCAACCCCGGCAGAGGCTAAAAGTAGTAGGAGAGAGGGGGGAAGTAATCAAAAGCTTATGTTATTTATTCGCGGGAAAGCTATGTCGGGTGCGCCAATTATTAGAGGGACTAATCAATTTCCGAACCCGCCAATTATTACAGGCATTACTATAAAAAAGATTATTACGAAAGCGTGAGCAGTAACAATAACATTGTAGATTTGATCATCTCCTAGAAGTGTTCCTGGTTGGCTTAATTCTGTTCGAATAAGTAAACTCAGGGCTGTGCCTACTATCCCTGCTCAGGCACCAAAGATTAAATATAGGGTGCCGATGTCTTTGTGATTTGTAGAAAAAAATCAACGGTTAATTGCCACAGGTAAGGTGACTGAGAATTAAGTGGCGGATTGTAATCCCGTGAACAGAGGTTAAACCCCTCTTCTTACCAAAGTTCCGCAGTAGATTTATACGTTGGATTGCAAATCCAAAACCGGAGGTTAACTCCTCCCGGGGCTTTCCTCCCGCCTCCCCGTATTACGGCGGGAGGAAGCCGTAGATAAAAGTTCGCTGGTTTGGACGCTTAGCTGTTAACTAAGATTTTTGTAGGATCAAGGCCTATTTATCTAGAAGGTTTTAGCTTAATAAAAGCATCTGGGTTGCATTCAGAAGATGTGAGATAAAATCTTGCAAGTCTTAACAGAAATTAGGGGATTTTCACTCCTGCTAAAAGCTTTGAAGGCTTTTGGTCTATTTAGCCTAAATTTCTTAAAGTGTTAATATAAGAATGGCAGGTGTTAGTGGTAAGAGTAGAATAGAGAGGGAGGAGGCTGTCATTAGGGTTATGTTTGGTTGAAGGGATTTTGTTCGTCATGAGGTTGATAGATAGATAGAGTTTGGGGATATGGTTAGGGTTGTAGAGTAGCATAGACGAAGGTAGAAGAATAAGCTAAGGAGGGCTGCGAGGGCTATAATGGTGGCTGGAATAGCCAGGTTTTGTTTGGTTAGTTCTTGTAAAATCAATCATTTTGGTATAAATCCTGAAAGTGGTGGTAGGCCACCAAGAGAGAGTAGGGTTATTAAGGTAATTACAGTTAGAAGGGGTGATTTGACTGTTGAGATGGCGATAGAATTAATTTTAGTGGAGTCGAAGAGTTTAAAGAGGAGAAAGGTTGTGAGGGTTATAATAATATATAAGGAGAGGTTGAGTTTGGTAAGGTTAGGGGAGTAATGTAGGATTGTAATTATTCATCCAAGGTGGGCGATTGATGAGTAAGCTAGGATTTTTCGTAGTTGAGTCTGGTTTAGGCCGCCTCAGCCCCCAACGATAGTTGAAGAAATGCCTAAGAATAGTAGTAAATTTGAATTAAGCAAGTGATGGAGTTGAAGGAGAATGGCAAAGGGAGCAAGTTTTTGTCAGGTGGCTAGAATTAAACCTGTGGTAAGGTCTAATCCTTGAAGTACTTCAGGTAGTCAAAAATGTATTGGTGCGAGGCCAATTTTTAAGGCTAATGCGATAGTTGCAAGTGTGGCGGATGTTGGGTTAAGTATTTCAAGTAAACTTCATTCGCCTGATGTTCAGGCGTTTGTAATACTAGCAAATAAAAGTAGAGCAGAGGCGGTTGCTTGTGTTAGGAAATATTTTGTGGTTGCTTCTACTGCTCGGGGGTGGTGTTGGCGAATTATTAAAGGGATAATAGCCAAGGTATTAATTTCAAGGCCTATTCATACCAGGAGTCAATGGGATCCAATAAATGTTATTATGGTTCCCAGGCCTAGGCTTGAGATAATAATGGTTAATACTACAGGGTTCATTAGTAGAGGAAGGATTTTAACCGACGTGGTTGGGGTATGGGCCCAAAAGCTTAATTAGCTGACTTTACTTAGGAAATAGTATAATTGGAAGTACCAAGAGTTTTGATCTCTTGGGTGTAGGTTCAAGTCCTATTTTTCTAATAGGAAGTGGAGAGATTTTAACTTTCATTATCCACTCTATCAAAGTGGTCCTTTAGTTCAGGCACACTTCCATCTAAGTTAGTGGAGGAAGGCTTGCTATAGCGAGTGGGAGGGCGGCGTGTCATAGGATGATGGCTAGGGTTAGTGGTAAAAAGTTTTTTCATACTAAGTGTATAAGTTGGTCATAACGGAATCGTGGGTAGGATGCGCGAATTCATAGAAAAATTATGGTGAGTAGTGTTGCTTTTATTATTAAATAAAATGTGGAAATTTGTGGCATTGTAGGGTTATAGGAGGAGCCCATAAATAAAATTACGGAAAGAGTATTTATTATTAAAATATTTGTATATTCGGCCAGGAAAAATAAGGCAAATGACCCGGCTGCATATTCAACATTAAACCCTGAGACTAATTCTGATTCTCCTTCGGTTAGATCAAACGGTGCTCGGTTGGTCTCTGCTAAAGTTGAGATATACCATATTATGGCTAATGGTCAGCCTGGAATTAATAGTCAGATTGTTTCTTGGGTTAGGTTAAAGGTGTGAAGTGTAAATCCCCCTGCGAAGATAATTATAGATAATAAGATGAGGCCTAAACTAACCTCGTAGGAGATAGTTTGTGCTACAGCTCGTAGGGCCCCTATAAGGGCGTATTTTGAATTTGATGCTCATCCTGAGCCTAGAATTGTATATACGGTTAAACTTGAGACTGCCAAAATAAATAAGAGGCCTAGGTTGAGGTTAATGATTGAATGGGGTAAGGGGAGGGGTATTCATATAAGGAGGGCTAGGGTTAATGCGAGGGTGGGGGTGGCTAAAAATAAAAATGGGGAGGACGTAGATGGCCGGATGGGTTCTTTGATAAAGAGTTTAATGCCGTCTGCGATGGGTTGAAGGAGCCCATAGGGTCCTACAATGTTAGGACC
>NW_028227240.1:0-10000 GCF_052327205.1 Somniosus microcephalus
AACAGTGACTACGTTTCAAAAAGTACTTAATTGGCTGTAAAGCGCTTTGGGACGTTCTGAGGTAGTGGAAGGTGCAAGTCTTTCTTTCTTACATTCACCTATTCACACAAAAAAGGTTGTGTTTTGGTGTTTGGCATGTCAAGTTAATAATTTATACTCACTTTCATTTTGAAATGTTATAAGTTTTCTTGTTACAAAATCTGATATATTTTGACTATGCCTGCTGTGGATGAAATGGAGGGAGGAGGAAGGGAGCCATTTTGAACCTTTCATCTGAATACCTGAGAAGCAACAGAGTACAATGACCTGTTGGCAGAATGGTTTGGTTAGTATAATCAGCGGTTACTGATTCACAATTATTGAAACAAGGGGGCCTGTTTGATCATTTTGTTAATAGAGTCATTGGGTTGGATTTTCATTCAGAAGTCGGGTTGGAGGCGGGACTACAACTTTCGGGGTTGTAGTCCTGCCTCCGTCGAGTTGCGGCCAATCCACGCGATTTTAACTTGATTGACCTTGTTGAGCCCGCCCAGCGGGCTCAGCAGGCCAATTAAGGGCCACCCGGCAACAGGTGACGTCACAGACTGAAATTTCATCTGTCAAGACGTGTTGACAGATGAAATATCAATGTTTCACAGCTGTTTGAAGCTGTCAAACACTGACAATCTTACTTCTAACATGAGTCCTTCTCCACAGACTCAGTTAGAAATCTCTCCTGCACAGAAAGTTGCAGGCTGTCACTTTTGACAGATTGCAGCCATTCTGCTTTCTGTGCCGGTGAGATGAGGGACTCCCTGAACCTAAAGGAAGGAAGGCTGAAAAGGTAAGAAAATGTATGTAAAACTTATTTAATCACTTTAGACACACCAAACACGCTTACCTTTGCACTCATGCACACATCACTCACCTGAACACCGACATCTCGACTCCTCCAAGCCCTTCAACCCGACGGCCCAACTCCTCCAACTTGGCGTGGTTTGGAGCCATTGGGAATCCCACAGTTCAAGCTTAAAAATAGGGATTAGGCTAAAAACTGCCTGTTAACTACCTGTTAACAGGCAGTTAATTGGCACTAATCCCTTCCCGCCTCGGGTAGGCGGGTCCCAGTGCGGGGCATGGGCATGGAGTCGGGTTGGGGGCGGGATGGGGTCAGGACCCCCGATTTCGGGAATTTAACCCCCCAAACCCAACTCCACGGCACACTGAAAATCGAGCCCATTCAGTCTGTATGATCATGGCGCGTGGAATCATTCAAGAGTAGTTGTTTTCAAGAGAACCAACTTCTTTCTCTAAATTACCCATATTTAATGTAAACACTTGCCCATATGCTATAGGTTTGTGTAATAGGTTGTTGGAAAAGATATATCAAATGCACGTGTTTTGTAAGTGAAATGCTACATTCTGTAGTGGAACGTAGTTCTTAAATAATAGTTAATCTGAATTTGTGGTTACACTTTACATTTAACCTGCAGAAGGCGTAAAGTAATTGTACATATAAGTATACGTGGTACAGGTGTTGGTTACTTTGGAAAGTGGAATCATTTGGTTCATATGACCAGAGCATGATTTTCCCAGTGTGAGAGTGTTAAGCGGCTTCCTCTGTGTTACATTTGCTCTGTAAACCAGGTATGACCTTAGAATGGACACCAGATCATAATCACGATGCTTCCACATCATGCACTGCTTCAGTTGTGATCTCGCTGATTTTTGGATCCCAGTTTATCTTTTACTTTAATGAGCTACGTAATGGCCCGGAACTTGCAGTCCTGATGATGGCGAACTGGCAGCCTTCGTCGTCATTTCGCCTTTCAAACTGACGGCAACGTCAGGATTTAGTGCATGCGTGGCCTTCCGTGGAATTCCTGAAATTGCGGTCTGTCATTCACAGCTTGTTGACGTCACAGCAGCTTGCACTATGGGATTCCCACGAAAGTAGGTTGATTTCAGCTGCACGTTGGAAAAGCTAAACTTCTCACCACAGAGATCGTGAGAAGTTTGTGGGAAGCTTACTTCGGGGGCCAGCGGCAAATGTCTTTGCTTTGCCGCTGACCGCAAGTTAGGGGCCAATATTTTTCAGGAAATTCTTTGGACATTTCTACTGCTGTGTCCAGATCTGTGTCACATAAAAGTCAACTTCCCAGGCAGCTATGAACAAGGCATATACTTAACATTTAAAACCACACAGCCAATTGGCTTAAAATAATGGGCCATAATTTGCAGTAGCAGAGCCTCTGACGGTGTTTGCCGTTCATTAGACTTGCCTTTGCATGTTTATGTTAGATCCGGGTATCTTAATGTTGTGTCCTTTCAATAACCAGACAAAGACTGCAGGGAACGATCAACAGGTGTTTACTGGATGAAGTTCAAACTGCAACTGACTGTACAGAGCGCCACTCAGGGCTTATATACAGGTGTGGTCACTGCCGGTACTACAGGATACAGGAGCTGTAAAAAGTAGTTCTCCCCCTTAAAGGTACATACACTACAATTCCTCCCCTTTTAGATTAACTGTACCAGAACACTCATTTAACAATTAAATATCAAACTAATTACAATTAACACTTTTAACATGCAACATTAACTGGAAATAGTCTATTTATAAATTCAGTCTTTGGGGAGGCTTCCTGATTCTTTTTGGATAACGCCTTTCCCGAGTGTCTCGCTCTTGGTGCGGAGGCGATTCTGGCCCCCTGTCGTCGGTTGGTTCATCAGGTTCCGATGCTACTGTTTCTGGGGTAGATGTGACCTGTGCATCGGGTTCATCACCAGGTACGTATGGACGAGGCATGGGGTTGACTTGTTCCTGTGACTCTAGGATCTGGTCAGCATGGTGTCTCACGATGCTCTCCCCAACGTCCACTGTGTACATTAGTGGGCTCTGCCCTGTGCATATCGTTCCTGGCTGCCATTTTTCTGTTTGGTAGTCGCGGGCCAAGACTGGTTGCCCTACATTGAAGCTCATTGTTGGCTTCTGATGGATGTGTTGGAATTGCTTACTCTCAACATCTCTTCATACGTTTGGTCTGAGCAAATCCAGGCGAGATCTTAACCTTCGGTTAAAGAACATCATGGCTGGGGCCTGGTTGGCGACTGCATGTGTTGCATTCCGGTAGGCGAACAGGAAATTGTCCACCTTGTGCTGCAGCGGAATGTTGTCATTGTACATAGCCCTAATTGCCTTCTTAAAGGTTTGTACGAACCTCTCAGCCAATCCATTTGTGGCTGGATGATACGGGGCGGATGTGTAATGCCTTACCCCATTCTTTTTCAAGAACCTCTGGAACTCTTCGGACACAAACTGTGGTCCGTTGTCGGAGCAAATCTGTTCTGGCAAGCCATTCCTGGAAAAATGGTCCATAGGACTGCAATAGTTTTCTCCGTGATGGTGGAGGACATTTTTATGACCTCAGGCCATTTCGAGTGCGCATCCATGGCTATTAAAAACATTGAGTCCATGAATGGACCAGCAAAATTAATACGCATCCGTTGCCCTGGAGATGAGGGCCACCCCCTTGGGTGTAGAGGGGCCTGTGGTGGTGCGTTTTGGACTCTCTGGCATCCTGAGCAGCTCTTGGTCAGGTCCTCGATTTTTTTATCGATTCCCGGCCACCACACATAAGCCCCGTCATTTTTACCCCTCCCAGATGACCCTCATGGAGCTCATTGAGCACTCTATCCCTTAACGTGGGTGGAATTACCACTCGGGATCCACACATCAATGTCTCCCGGCACACTGACAGCTGATCTCTCCTTGTCGAGAATGCTGGCAACAGTGAGTCACCATGTGCTGGCCATCCCTTCACCGTCAAATCATATACCCGAGACAGTGTCGGGTCATTCCGGGTTTGCTTTTTGATACAAGCGTTAGTTACCAGTAGGTATTCATCTATAGTCGAATGGAATATTTCGACAGGATCCACTGCTGGTGCTTCCTCCGCAGTAGGCAGTGGCAGGCGTGATAGCCCATCAGCATTTCCATGCGGTTTCGTGCCTTATATTCAATCCCATAGTGGTGCGCCCCTAGAAAAAGTGACCATCTTTGTAGTCGTTGCGCAGTCATCACCGGAACACCCTTCTTCGGATTAAAAATGGAGGCAAGAGGCTAGTGATCATCAGCAAGGTGAACTTCTGCCCGTGCAGATAGTGGTTGAACTTTTTCACTCCCCACACTAGGCTGTGGGACTCTCATTTGGCAAGAACTTATGGTAGTAGTTTACCAGCCCGAGGAACAACCTCAGTTGTGACACATTTTCCGGTGCTGGAGCCTGGACTACTACCTCAATATTTTCTGGGGACTTATGTAACCCCTCTTTATCGATAACGTGGCCACAATACGAGTTCTGTTTTCTAAAAAACTCGCATTTGGGGCGGTTAGCTCGGAGCCCATATTCCTGCAATCCAGTGAGCAGCTGCTCCAGGTTGGCAAGGTGATCACTGCCATTTTCGCCCGTGACCAGAATGTCGTCCAAATAACACTGGGTCCCTGGGATCCCTTGCAGGACTTGTTCCATTGCCCTCTGCCAAACAGCCGGAGCTGATGCTACCCCGAATGCCAGCCGGTTGTATTGGTAGAGACCTTTATGGGTGTTGATTGTGAGATTTTTTTTGCTGCTTCTTCTACCTCCATTTGCAGATACGCCTGGGCCAGATCAATCTTAGTGAAGCGTTTCGCTCCAGATAGCGAGGCGAAAATATCTTCAATCCGCGGAAGTGGATATTGTACGGTGTGAAGGACCGGGTTCACTGTTATCTTAAAGTCCCCACAGATGCGAACCTTCCTTGGTTGCCCAGGCATGCTGCTCAACGACTTTTTCATCACAGGGATGATGGGTGTAGCCTACTCGCTCCAGTCTACCTTGGACAGAACACTTGAACGTTCCAGACCCTCCAGCACTGCTTCGACGCGTGGGCGGATCGCATAAGGTACCGGTCTGGCCTTACAAAATTTTGGGCTTGCGTTTTGTTCAATTTTAATCGTCGCTATCATGACTTTTAGTGTTCTGAGTCCTTGCTGGAACACTTCTTTCACGTCAGTTAGGATCTTTGACATTCGCCCAGGTGTGACGTCGTCATCCTTTTTGTCAGCCACAGTCAGTGCCTGTATGGAATGCCAATCCAGTTGAATTTTCCGGATCCATTCACGTCCCAGTAATGGTGGTCCTCCATCTTGCAATACATAAAGGTCTAGTGTTGGTGTTTCCTTACCGTTATATATAAAGGTCACCCTTATTTTTCCTTTGGGGTAGACTTTTTGCCCCGTGTACGTCTTCAAAATAATTTTTGTGTCTCTCAAGGGAATGTGTGAGAATAGCCGCTCGTAGTCCCGTTGGTTTATGACTGTTAGGGCTGATCCTGTGTCCAATTCCATCTTTACCTGGACTCCTGCTAACTTGAGATTGACCCAAATGGTTTGGTGATCCTCCGTTGTGATCACATTATGTAGTTTCGGACAACTCAGTTCCCTGCTTTCGGAGTTGTTATCACTCTTTTGTTCATCTGAACTATTCTCCATCATCTTATGTACCTTCTTGTACTTTCCTTTGGCAGGTTTCTTATTGCTGGTTTTCTTTCCCGACCTGCAAACTCGTGCTATGTGTCCTACTTTTCCACACTGTCTGCACACTTTTTCTTTGAACCAGCAATCATTCTGGTCGTGTGTTGTTCTGTCGCAGCGATAGCACTTCTCTGTTCCATATGACATTTCGTTTGTGCCATATTCTTGCGCTCTCTGTTGTATCTCTGCAGCGCCCCGTGCTGCTGCTTCATATGATATCACAGTGCTGAAAACCTTTTCCAGCTTAAGGTCCTTTTCAGGTAAAAGCCGTTTCTGGGTTCCTTCACTTTGAAGCCCACACACAAACTTGTCCCTTAAGGTATTTGCCAGTCCCGCTCCAAACTGGCAGTGTTTCGATAGTTTGCGCAGTTCTGTTAAATAATCAGCATTGCTTTCATCCTTATTCTGGTTCCGTTGTGCAAATTGAATCTTTCTGCTATCAGCCGTGGTGTGGGGTTTAAATGTTCCTTTACTATCGTTACTATGTCTTCAAAACTCTTTTCCATTGGCTTCGTTGGGGTTTCTAGATTTTGTAATAAACCATACGTCTTTGCACCCATTAAATTTAACAATACCGACACTTTCTTGTCATCTGAGACCTCATTTGCCTTGCACTACACCTCTATTCGTTCAACACATGTAGTCCAATCTTCGACTTCACTGTCAAATGCGGTGATACTGCCACTCTTCGGCATTTTGGGTGCGGTTTAAAATGTCATCTCCCAATGGCATAAAATGGCGTCTCCCACGCTTTACTTCCTCCCCCGCTGCTGCCAACGCCGCTCCCGGCGGTTCTCGTGGCAATGGCAGCACCCTGTAGTTTTCGTGTGCTTCTCCTGTGCTGCTGCCAACGCCGCTCTCGGCGGTCCTCATGGCAATGGCGATGCCTCGTGGGTTTCTGCACATCTCTCTCTCCCTCTCTCCGACGTTGCTCGGCCCCTGAACACCGGCTGCACCTTGTGCGCTCTGCCCTCTCTCTCTCTCCCCCCGTCACTGCTGCTCAGCCCTTTGCTGTGCCGCTCGGTCGGGCTCTAGCCCGCCGCTGTCTGGGAAGGGTCTGTGCACTACCTCTTGCCAGCCCATTTCGCTGGACCACCTCGACTGGAAAGCCAAGCCTGGCTCTCGACAGCCTCTCCCGCAATTCTCGAATCTCTGCTGGATGACTGGGCGGTTGCCCGTGGACGACGCCCGAGTCTCTGGCCTTGACCTCCAATCCACTGATCTCCAGGAATGAATCCCCGGGAGGTGATGCAGAGTTGCAGGTAGGTTCGAACCTGCCTCGTCGCCAATGTTGCATCCATGTAGAATAAGACACAGACTGCAGAGAACGGTACAACAGGTGTTTGCTCAACGTGGCTCACACTGCAACTGATCTGTACAGATTACTACTCAGTGCTATATACAAGTGTAGACACTGCCGGTACTGCAGTATACATGAGCTGTAAAACATAGTTCCCCCCTGAAAGGTATATACATTACAACTCTGACAGTGTGTGAGCTGCCTACGTCAGTGTAGTAGCTCTCTGTGTCAGTGTTGGAGCTCGCTGTGTCAGTGTACGAGTTCACTGTGTCAGTGTAGGAGCTCCCTCTGTCTGTGTTGGAGATCCCTGTGTCAGTGGCGGGGTTCACTTTGTCTGTGTATGTGATCCTTGGGTCAGGGAAGGAGCTCCCTGTGTCAGTGTAGGAGATTACTTTGTCAGTGTAGGTGTTCCCTGTGTGAGTGCTGGAGCTCGCTGTGTCAGTGTAGGAGCAGCCTTTCTCAGTGTTGAAGCTCCCTTTGTCAGTGTTGGAGCTCTCTGAGTCAGCGAATGAGCTCACTGTTTCAGTATAGTTGCTCCATTTGTCAGCGTAGGAGCTTCCTATGTCTGTGTCAGGGCACCCTGTGTAAGTGAAGGAGCTTCCTGTGTCAGTGTTGGAGCTCCCTTTGCCAGTCTGGGAGTTCACAGTGTAAATGTAGGATCTCCCTGAGTCAGTGTAGGAGCTCAGTCTCTCAGTGTATGAGCTCCCTGTGTCTGATTAGGAGCACCCACTGTCTGTGTAGGAGCTCCCTTTGTCAGTGCAGGAGCCAGCTGTGTCTGTGTCGGAGCACACTTTCTCTGTGTAGGTGCTCCTTGTGTCAGGGAAGGAGCTCCTTCTGTCAGAGTAGTAGATCCCTTTTTCAGTGTAGGTTCTCCCTTTTGAGTGCTGGAGCTCAATGTGTCAGTGTAGGAGCAGCGTGTATCAGTTTTGAAGCTCACTGTGTCAGTGTAGGACCTCTCTGAATCAGCGAATGAGTTGGCTGTTTCAGTGTAGGTGCTCCATTTGTCAGAGTAGGAGCTTCCTATGTCAGTGTTGGAGCTCCATTTGTCAGTCTGGGAGTTCACAGTGTAAATATAGGATCTCACTGAGTCAGTGTAGGGTCTCAGTCTCTCAGTGTATGAGTTACCTGTGTCTGATTAGGAGCTCCCTCTCTCAGTGTAGGAGCTCCCTTTGTTAGTGTACGAGTTCACAGTGTAAGTGTAGGCTTTGTCAGTGTAGGAGCGCCCTGTGTCTGTTTAGGAAATCTCTGTGTCAATGCAGGTTCTCCCGGTGTCAGTGTTGGATCTCCCACTGCCAGTGTACGAGTTCCCTGTTTCTGTGTAGGAGCTAATTCTGCCAGTCTAGGAGATCACTGTGTCTGTGTAGGAGCTAACCCTGCCAGTGTGGGAACTGGCTGTGTCAGTGTAGGAGTTCACTGTGTCAGTGTGGGATCTCCCTTGGACAGTGTAGCGGCTTACTATGTCAGTGTATGTGCTCCCTGTGTAAGTTTAGGAGCGCCCTCTGTCTGTGTAAGTGTTCCCTGTGTCAGTGTGGGAGCTCCCAGTAACAGTGCAGCAGTTCCCTGTGTCTGTGTAGGATCTCCTTATTTGAATGTAGGAGCTCCCTCTGTTAGTGTAGTAGCTCCATGTATCAATGTTGAACATCCCTGTGTCAATGTAGGCGCTCCATTTGTCAGTGTAGGTGCTCCCTCTGTCAATGTAGGCGCTCCATTTGTCAGTGTAGGTGCTCCCTCTGTCAACGTTGGACCTCCCTGTGTCAATGTACACGCTCAATTTGTCAGTGTATGTGCTCCCTATGTCAGTGCAGGAGAACACTGTGTCAGTGACGTAGCATCCTGTGAGATTGAATCCACTCGCGCTGTCGGTGCAGGAGCTCAAGATGCTTGTGTATGTGCACCTGTGTCTCTGAAGGAGCTCAATGTGTCCGTGAAGGAACTCCCTCTGCCAGTGTAAGAGCTCACTGTGTAAGTGTAAGAGCTCCCTGTTTCGGTGTAGGTCCTCCCTGTGAAGTGTAGGCGCTCCCTCTGTCAGTATAGGAACTGTCTGTGTCAGTGTGGGAGCTCCCTTTGTCAGTGAAGGTGATACATTATTCAGCGTAGGAGTATTTTGTCAGTGAAGGAGCTACCTGTGTCTGTGTAGGTGCACACCGTCTCCGTGTAGGAACTCCCCTGTAGTCTATGTAGGAGCTCCCTGTTTCAGTGTGGGAGCTGCCTGTGTCAGCGAAGGAGCTGCTTGCGTTGGTGTGGGAGCTCATTGTGTCAGTGTAGGAGTTCACTGTACCAATGTAGGAGCTCATTGTGTACACGTAGGTGCTCAGTGTGTCAGTGTAGGAGCTCGCTGTGTCAGTGTAGGAGTTCACTGTGTCACAGTAGGAGCTCTCTGAGTCAGTGATTGAAGTCGCTGTTTCTGTGTAGTTGCTCCATTTGTCAGAGTAGCAGTTTCCTTTGTCAGTGTCGGAGCACCCTGTGTCAGTGTAGGAGCTTCCTGTGCCTGTGTAGGTGCACCCTGCCTCCGTGTAGGAACTCCCCTGTGTCTATGAAGGAGCACCCTGTTTCAGTGAAAGTGCTGCGTGTGACAGCGTAGGATCTCCCAGTGTCAGTGTCGGTACTCACAGTGTCAGTCTCGGAGCTCACTGTGTCGGTATAGGGGCTCACTGTGTCAGTGTCAGACCTCCCTGTATCTGTTTAGGAGCTCCCTGTGTCAGTGTAGGTGTTCACTGTGTCAATGTAGGAGCTCACTGTGTCAGTGTAGGAGCTCACTGTGTCAGTGTAGGAGCTACCTGTGTCAGTGTTGGAGCTCCCTGTGTCAGTGTGGAAGATGCCTCTATCGATGTAGGGGCTCCCTGTGTCACTGTCGGAGCTCACTGTGTCGGTGTAAGCACTCACTGTGTCAGTGCAGCTGCTCACTTTTTCAGTGAAGGGGCTCCCTGTATCAGTGTAAGAGCTCCCTCTGTCAGTGTAGGAACTCACTACGTCTGTGTAGGAGCTAGCCGTTTCTGTGTAGAGCACTTGTTTCTGTGTAGGATCTCCCTATGTCTTTGTAGGATCTCCCTGTTTCAGTGTAGGAGCTCACTGTGTCTGTGCAGAAGCTCCCTGTTTCTGTGTATGATCTCCCTGTCTCTGTGAATTAGATCCATGTGGAAGTATTG
>NW_028227241.1:0-10000 GCF_052327205.1 Somniosus microcephalus
ATGGACAGCATAGCTGGTGTCTGGTAAGTGACAGCAGTTTCTGCTTTAAACCCGAGGCAGAAGTTCAAGTGGCCCAGGAGCGAATTGCCCCCATTCCTGAACCCTCCACTGTTCACCTCACTGTGAAGGAGAATTTTACCAATTTGCAAAAGTATGTAGTGCATTTCGGCTATGAATTTCCCCCTCTCCCTTAACACCTTACCAAGATACTCAAAGCCGTTATAGTTTCACAGAAATATTTTTACACTCTAGAGCAGAAAACAGTAGAGATAGGGACTAAGATATTGGATATTGTGATTCCACCCTGGTGGGACATTTTCAATAATAGAGGTCCCTTCATGGATCAGACTGGCTTCCCACATTCTCGTGGTTTCCCAGTTAGGGATAGTGTTGTATCTAGTCTGCATTCAATGTAATGGAAAAGGTCAGATGCTAGAATTCAGAAACCAGAGGATCTGGAAGGAACATTATGTAAAGGTGGAGGGAGATACGCCTGTTTGAGTTTTTGTGTAGTTTTGATTAATGATTGTTTTTTTGTGTGTGTTTGTTGTATTTAATAAAGATTTTGCGACGCATTGTTAATAAAGATGTATGTGTACCAAGTGGTGCAGGGGTGTTGGACCCCTCCATGCTTGGATGTGTGTAAACGACTGTAGTTATTCTATGTATACTTATGTACACTACATTTTCACGGAATGGGAAGTGCATGCTGTAATGTCGGAGTGTAAATAATACACGGACTGCAGGAGAACAATAATAACAGGTATTTACTGAACAGAGGGTACTCTTTTGTTTGCACTAAAAAAAAACAAATTGACTGTAAACAAAAGTTCAACTAAAACTTAACAAATCAAATTAAAATGTGGTTATCTGGGTTGATGATGCACTCCAGTCCCCGCGGCGCCCACCGGTCGCAGAAATACTCAAGCGCACCAGCGGACACCGCATGCTCCATCTCCAGGGCCACCCGGGCGCGAAGATGGCCGCGGAAGAGAGGCAGGCAATCCGGCTGGGCGACCCCCTCGACCGCCCGCTGCCTGGACCAATTGATGGCTCTTTTAGCCAGGCCAAGGAGCAGGCCCACAAGGAGGTCCTCCAACCTATCCGCTCCCCTCCGCACCGGGTGACCGTAGATCAAGAGTGTGGGACTGAAGTGCAACCAAAAATTGAGGAGCAGCCCCTTCAAGTAATGAAAGAGGGGCTGCAACCTCTCACACTCTATATAAATGTGAAACACAGACTCCTCCAGGCCGCAAAAAATGCAGGCGGCCTGGGAGTCCGTGAACCTACTTAAAACCTTATTGCACGGGACCGCTCCGTGCAACACCCTCCAGGCCAAGTCCCCGATGGAACAAGGGAGGACTCCCGCATAGAGAGCCCTCCATTGGGGACCTCCGCTACCGCCGGTCGGCAAAACGCCACGCCAAGGCGTGTCCGGACGGTAGACGAAGATGGCAAAGTGGAGAGTGTGCAGGAGCAGCCCGTACAGGAAACCCCTCCGCGTGGAATGAAAAGGCACGGAGGGTATTTCCTCGAGACGGCTCAAGTTGTGAGGCGCCGGTTCCCGAGGGGAGTTTCGGGGCCGGGCGCCGATGAGGAATTCCGTCCGAACGGGGGTAAGATCGGACGGGATCGCCCCACGTGCTTGAGCCGCCTCGATACACCGAGTGGAGTCAGGGCCCAGTGCCGCTTTTACCGATTCGATGGTTTCGACCGCGAACTGGACATTGGCCCAGGACAGGCGCCGCGCCAGCTCCTCCGGCGCCATCCAGCCCGCTCCTCCGCCATCGAGCAGGTCCCCGACTCTGGTCACCTTGCCAGCCACAGCCCTACCCTCCGCCAGCCGCCCGAACCCGTGTTCGTGGAGGTGCGGATTCCTGAGCAGCGGCTCCCGAAGGAGAGCCGCCGCTCCTGACGGGGGAGAGCTCCGCCTGGAAGCGACGTAGTTCCAAACCAATAGTAGTTCCTGGTAGAAGACAGGCAGCTCCCGCAGGCCGGCACGCCTGCTGCCCACTTTCGCAAACAGGAGCTGCGTGTCGTAATTGAGGCCGTGCAGCTGGCGGAAGAAAAACGTCGCCAGCGCACACCATCTCGGAGGATTCTCGACGTACAGGTATCTCTGCAGCGTCTGAAGACGGAAAGTCGCAGCCTGGGTGCGAAGGCACACCAGCGCCTGACCGCCCTCCCTAAGCGGGAGACACAGAACCGCGGCAGAGACCCAGTGCTTCCTTTTGTCCCAGAAGAAGTCGATGAGCTTCTTCTGAATCTTGGCGACAAACGCAGGGGGAGGGATCAAAGTGACCAACCGGTACCACAACATGGCGGCCACCAGCTGGTTTATGACCAGCGCTCGACCCCTGTAGGACAACACTCGGAGCAGTCCTGTCCAGCGTCCTAGGCGAGCGGTGACTTTGGCCTCCAGCTCTTGCCAGTTCGCCGGCCAAGCGTCCTCGGCAGGGCTAAGGTAGACTCCCAAATAGAGGAGGTGCGTGGTGCTCCAGGCGAAAGGCCTGAACTCCTCCGGCAGGGAGTCCACCCGCCACTGACCCACCAGGAGTCCGGAACATTTCTCCCAGTTGATCTTGGCGGAGGATGCGTCCGAGTAAATCTGCTGGCATTCCCGCATCCTCCGCAAGTCAGCGGGATCCGTGACCGTGAGGAGCACGTCATCGGCATAAGCTGAGAGGACCACCTCCACGCCCGGCCCTTGCAGAGCCAGTCCCGTCAACCTCTTCCGCAAGAGGCGCAGGAAAGGCTCCACGCAAATGGCATATAACTGACCGGACATGGGGCATCCCTGACGCACCCCCCTCCCGAAGCGAAGGGGCGCCGTCAAGGACCCGTTAACTTTAATCAGACACTCCGCGGCGGCGTACAGAAGTCGGATCCGGGCGACGAAATGCGTCCCGAACCCGAATGCGCGCAGAGTCCCGAAGAGATACTCGTGATCCACCCTGTCGAACGCCTTCTCCTGATCCAGGGAAAGGAAGGCGACCGACAGACCAGCCCTCTGGGAGTGGTGGACCAGGTCCCGGACCAGATGGATGTTATCGTGGATGGTCCGGCCCGGGACCGTGTAGGACTGGTCGGGGTGGATCATGTGGGCCAGCACGGTGCCAAGGCGAGCAGACATGGCCCTGGCAAAGATTTTATAGTCCGTGCTGAGGAGGGAGACCGGGCGCCAGTTCTTAAGGAGGCGGAGATCGCCCTTCTTAGGCAGCAGGACAATGACCGCCCTGCGCCAAGAGAGGGGCATCTCCCCGGTCGCCAAACTTTCCCCCAGGACCCGCGCGTAGTTGCCCCCCAAGACGTCCCAGAACGCCCTGTGGAACTCCACGGTCAGCCCGTCCAGCCCCGGGGACTTTCCCCTAGAGAGCTGGCGGAGGGCGCCGGTCAGCTCCGCCAGACTTAGCGGAGCGTCCAATTTTTCGGCGCCCTCCGGGCCAACCTTCGGCAGGTCCTCCCACAAAACTCTGCGCGCATCCTCGCTGGACGGATCCGGAGAGAACAGAGCCCCGTAATAGGCGCGGGTCTCCGCGCTGATTCCCTCCGGATCCGAGACCAGAGATCCGTCGTCGGCCAGCAGCCCCAAGAGCTGCTTACGGACCCCCCGTCTTTTTTCCAGCGAGTAGAAGAAGGGGGAGCCGCGGTCCAGGTCCCGCAGGAGCTGGATCCGCGACCTCACGTACGCGCCTCGGGACCCGACGAGCTGCAGGTCCTTCAGCGCGCCCTTCTTCTCTTCGTACACCTTCCGCAGGGCCGGGTCCTCGACGACCTGACCGAGACGGGACTCCAGGTCGAGCACCTCCTTCTCCAACCGCCCGACCCGGGCCTCCCGCCTCTTGGTCGACCCCTTCGCATACTCCTGACAGAAGAGACGGATGTGAGCCTTGCCCACATCCCACCATAGCCTCAAGGAGGGGAAGCCCCCCTGCTTCCTTCTCCAGTCGGCCCAGAATCGACGAAACGAATCCCGGAACCGTGCGTCCTCCAGCAGCAGGTTGTTAAAATGCCAGTACACGGACCCCCCCGCGCGCGCAGCGGAGCGAGCTCCGCCCACACCAGGTGGTGGTCCGTGCACGGCACCGGCCGCATGGAAGCTGCCGGAACGCAGGAGACGAACGCCCGGGAAATGTAGAGGCGGTCGATTCTGGACCTTCCTCCCCCAGACCTCACGCTAGTGAAGGCGCTGGAGTCGGGGTGGAGATTTCGCCAGACGTCCACCAAGTCGAAGGACCCAACCAGGTCCCTCAACTTCTCCATCGCCGCCGGGCTTCGCGGGGGACCCGAACGGTCCCTCGCCTCGAGGGTGCAGTTAAAATCCCCCCCGAGGATGACGCACTCGCCCACGTCGATGGAGCCCAAGAGAGCGGACACTTCTTCGAAGAAGCGCACTTGCTGCGCACTGGTCTGAGGGGCGTACACATTCACGAGATGGAGCGGCACGCCCCCCAGGCGAACAGTGACATGGAGCAAGCGGCCCGGCACGTGCTCCTTGACCCCCAAGATCTCCGGCTGAAAATGCGGGGCCAGCAAGATAGCCACCCCGCTGGAATTGTTGGAGAGGTGACTCATGCTGACCCCTCCTTGCCACTCCAGGAGCCACGTGGCTTCGTCTCCCGGAACGGTGTGGGTTTCTTGCAGGAAGCACACCGCATACTTCCCGTCCCGAAGGACCGAGAAGTTATTGAATCTGCGGCGCGCCTCCCTGCTGCCGTTGATGTTGAGGCTGGCTATGGTTATCTTCATGTCAGAAGCATAGTGCAACCTCTACCTACACCTAACGGGGCGAGGAAGCGCAGCCGCTGGTCCGCCGCCACTTCCTCAGCAGCCCAGTGAGAAACGTTGTGAGCCGACGCAGCTCGAGCGGGTTCACACCCTCGTCCGCGCCCAAGATCTTAACGGCGGCGCGGACGGAATCGATGAGCAGCGCCAGCTCCGACCACCTGTCGAGGGCCAGCCGGACCTTATTGCGCTGACCCAGGCACGTGGCCATAAAATCCCGGAGTTCCCTTACGGAAATGAGGGGAGACTCGGCAAGGGGCACGAGGTCATCCATCGCCACTTCGGCGCTGGAGTCCGAATCGTCCTCCGTGCCCATCACCGAGTCCCCATCCTCCTCCAGGGGGTCGTCACCAGCGGCCGACCCGTCCGCCGCGCAGTGCGAAGCGAACGACTCGGCCGCGCCAGCGAGCCCCGCCTCCGCCCGGATCCCACCCCCAGGATCGGCGGCAGAGGATTTCTCCCTGGGCTCCTCTAGGGGTGCCGGGCCAGAAGACGGCGGCGGTTCAGAGCTCCCCTCCGCCTCAGACGCCGGAACGACCGGAGAAACCGGGGAGAGAACAATTTCCAGCTCCTCCAGTACGTCCGGCACCAGAGACGCAGCCAGGGGGCCATCCTCCTCCCCGCCACCAACCTCCGACCCAGCGGACGGGGGGTTTTGAATTAAAAGCTCTACCAGGACGAGCATCCCCTGGGAGACGTCCGGGTCGCATTGGGCGAGCTCATTATCCTCGAGCTCGCCCGACCCAACCCCCAGGCTGCCCGACCCGGCGAGGGGTAACGACACCGATAAAAGGTCAACTTCAATTACTGCCGCGGGTTGTTCCGCAACCCCCCCCACGGGCAGGGTCTCATCCCCATCCCCGGGAGGCACGTGCTGGACAGACACATCTGCCTCAGCCTCCCGAGGGACAGGCGACCCCTGCCGATCGCTGGTGATGACGACAGCGCTGGGGGGGCGGGGGGGCGCAGTACCCGCGGCGGGCGACGACTCCCCCTGCTCGGAGGGACCTTCCTCCTCCCGGTCCTCCTCCTCATCCAGGGGGTCGCGCCTTCTTTTTAGCACGGAGGGAGCGAGGGAGACCTCCATGTCTGCAAAGGCCTCCTCCTCGACTCCCTCCGGCGGAGCAGGTTTGTCGGGTTCCTCGGGCCCGAGCCCGGCCGCAGGTATTGGCATTACCGCTGCGGCGGTTGCGGCCACAGGCTCGGGCACGGGGCCCCTCCCGCTCACATCTGCCCTGATCAACTCCGCGAGGAGCGCGGGTGTAAGGGGCTCAAGGGGCAAGGGCTCACCATCCACGGGGGGACCTGCCCTAAGGTGCTTCTTTTTTCCCCGCGCCTTCTTTCCGGCCGGACACGCTCCCTCCCCCCCGCCGGAGGCCTTGGTGGCATCGGCCCCCGACGTCAACCGCGCATCAGACGTACTTGACGCGTGGGCAGATCCGGGGGGAAGGGCGGCGGCGGCGGCGCCAGCCTCGGCCGCACGAGATGATCCGGCGGCCTTGGAGGCAGGGCAGTTCCTCCTGATGTGCCCCACCTCCCTGCAGGCATGGCACCTCACACCGTCCGACGTCCAAAAGGCGCGGTAGGCGGTCCCCTCGTGGAGGACGACGAACGCCCCTTCAGTGTCCTCCTCCCGCGCCAGCTGGATAAACAGCTGGCGCCGGAAGGAGAAGACGTGGCGAAGGCTGGCCTCCCGGAAGCCGAGCGGGATGGGCGTGATCCCCGACCTCACCTCCCCAAGTTGTCGCAAATGGGGAAGGAGGAGCTCACCAGGAACATAGGGCGGGACGTTGGAAATAATGATCCTCTGCGCGGTGGCCTCGAGAGGATCCACCGGCAGGAAGGTCCCGCCCACGGTGAGCCCCTTGGCGACAGCCAGGGACACCGCCCGCTCCGACCCCAGGAAGAACACAGCCTTCCCATACATTTTCGAGGCCGCGCCGATGGCTGAGGGGCCGACAACCCCAGCCATGGCCTTGACGCAGGCCTCGATGGTCATAGTGGGGTGAGTGTAGCTCTTCACCCCAAGCTTTTTTGTTATTAATCGAAAAGGTGACGGGGCAGCAGGAACAGCGGGAGCAGCTGTGGCCGTGGCTACCACTCTCGCATAGGTCCCGGCTGGCCCCGCCACCGGCGAAGACGCAGTCGCCATTCTGGGGTGCTTTTTTTAAGGGCTACACTCACCCCAAGTCACAGGCCTGAAGGTGTTAATGGCCTCGGTGTATATATATTTTTTTTGTCCTCTATTGAGCAGAGGGAGCTGATTAAAATGAGGACACACCTCTCTCCTTATTGATTTAAATTGGGAGAGTGGCCTCTCCCCTCTGCTCAATTGGCAATTAATAAAATAGATGAAACTAAGGTGCCTTAGAAAGACAGGCAGAGAGAGACAAAGAGAGAGAGAGAGGTGGGGGGGTGGGAAGGAGGGAGGCCGCAAAGGGCAGTGTTGCCACTCAGGATGGTGGGTGGGTGTAGGCAGGGTTGCACTCTCCGATGGAAAAAGTCTTTGGTGATGGTGGTCTTCTGGCAGGGGGAGAAGACGTCTTCACCTGGAAAAGCTGGAGAAGCCCAGGCTTAGTCCTGCAACAGGTCTTAACGATGTAATTAAATTAAATTAAAGACTTCACCTTGGGCAGCTCCAAGCTCTCCCAGGGCAGGCAATAGAAGGGATGCTAATTAGTGGTGTGTGTGGCCTAGCTTTTAACAAGAGCACACACACACACACACTACACCCCTTGATGATCCGGCCTTGCTTCTTCTTTTCTCCCCCCACCTAAAATACAAAGTCTTGGGAGAGTGCCCCAAATAACACCCACCTGTAGATGTTCCGGATGAAGTTTTCTTCCCTCCTTTCAAGCAGTTGGTTTCTCTCCCCTCTCTCCCTCTCCTGAAGTGGAGGCCAAATTGGGGAGGCAGTGATAGAAAGGCCTCTCCCCTGGTTGATGTTGATGTAGGCCCTCCTTTCTCCTTCTCCTCCTCTGTCCTCTCTCTCCAGGCACCTCAGTTGATGTAATGATGGTGGAGTTGGTGGTGGTGGTCCAACGTTCTCCTCCTCTTCCTGGTCAGGGGACCACCACTTTAATCCACTCTCCAAAGTCTGGCTGCTCCCTCTGCTCGTGCTTGCAGCTGAACAGAGGGGTACTCTTTTATTTGGACCACAAAAAAAAAAAAAACCAATTCGACTGTAAATAAACAAAAGTTCAACTAAAGCTTAACAAATCAAATTAAAATTTGGTTTTCCGTGTTGATGATGCACTCAGTCCCCCGCGGCGCCCACGCGTCGCAGGAAATACTCAAGCGCACCGGCGGACACCGCGTGCTCCATCTCCAGGGCCACCCGGGTGCGCGAACATGGCCGCGGAAGAGATGCAGGCAATCCGGCTGGACGACCCCCTCGACCGCCCGCTTGCCTGGACCAATTGATGGCTCTTCTAGCCAGGCCCAGGAGCAGGCCCACAAGGAGGTCCTCCAACCTGTCCGCTCCCCTCCGCACCGGGTGACCGTAGATCAAGAGCGTGGGACTGAAGTGCAACCAAAAATCGAGGAGCAGCCCCTTCAAGTAGTGAAAGAGGGGCTGCAACCTCTCACAATCCATATAAACGTGAAACACGGACTCCTCCAGGCCGCAAAAAATGCAGGCGGCCTGGGAGTCCGTGAACCTACTTAAAACCTTATTGCACGGGACCGCTCCGTGCAACACCCTCCAGGCCAAGTCCCCGATGGAACAAGGGAGGACTCCCGCATAGAGAGCCCTCCATTGGGGACCTCCGCTACCGCCGGTCGGCAAAACGCCACGCCAAGGCGTGTCCGGACGGTAGACGAAGATGGCAAAGTGGAGAGTGTGCAGGAGCAGCCCGTACAGGAAACCCCTCCGCGCGGAATGAAAAGGCACGGAGGGTATTTCCTCGAGACGGCTCAAGTTGTGAGGCGCCGGTTCCCGAGGGGAGTTTCGGGGCCGGGCGCCGATGAGGAATTCCGTCCGAATGGGGGTAAGCTCGGACGGATCGCCCCACGTGCTTGAGCCGCCTCGATACACCTAGTGGAGTCGGGGCCCAGTGCCCGTCTTTTACCGATTCGATGGTTTCGACCGCGAGCCGGACGTTGGCCCAGGACAGGCGCCGCGCCAGCTCCTCCGGCGCCATCCAGCCCGCTCCTCCGCCATCGAGCAGGTCCCCCGACTCTGGTCACCTTGCCAGCCACAGCCCTACCCTCCGCCAGCCGCCCGAACCCGTGTTCGTGGAGGTGCGGATTCCTGAGCAGCGGCTCCCGAAGGAGAGCCGCCGCTCCTGACGGGGGGAGAGCTCCGCCTGGAAGCGACGTAGTTCCAAACCCATAGTAGTTCCTGGTAGAAGACAGGCAGCTCCCGCAGGCCGGCACGCCTGCTGCCCACTTTCGCAAACCAGGAGCTGCGTGTCGTAATTGAGGCCATGCAGCTGGCGGAAGAAAAACGTCGCCAGCGCACACCATCTCGGAGGATTCTCGACGTACAGGTATCTCTGCAGCGTCTGAAAGACGGAAAGTCGCAGCCTGTGCGAAGGCACACCAGCGCCTGACCGCCCCTCCCTAAGCGGAGACACAGAACCGCGGCAGAGACCCAGTGCTTCCTTTTGTCCCAGAGAAGTCGATGAGCTTCTTCTGAATCTTGGCGACAAACGCAGGGGGAGGGATCAAAGTGACCAACCGGTACCACAACATGGCGGCCACCAGCTGGTTTATGACTAGCGCGCTCGGACCCCTGTAGGACAACACTCGGAGCAGTCCTGTCCAGCGTCCTAGGCGAGCGGTGACTTTGGCCTCCAGCTCTTGCCAGTTCGCCGGCCAAGCGTCCTCGGCAGGGCTAAGTAGACTCCCAAAATAGAGGAGGTGCGTGGTGCTCCAGGCGAAAGGCCTGAACTCCTCCGGCAGGGAGTCCACCCGCCACTGACCCACCAGGAGTCCGGAAACATTTCTCCCAGTTGATCTTGGCGGAGGATGCGTCCGAGTAAATCTGCTGGCATTCCCGCATCCTCCGCAAGTCAGCGGGATCCGTGACCGTGAGGAGCACGTCATCGGCGTAAGCCGAGAGGACCACCTCCACGCCCGGGCCCTTGCAGAGCCAGTCCCGTCAACCTCTTCCGCAAGAGGCGCAGGAAAGGCTCCACGCAAATGGCATATAACTGACCGGACATGGGGCATCCCTGACGCACCCCCCTCCCGAAGCGAAGGGGCGCCGTCA
>NW_028227242.1:0-9892 GCF_052327205.1 Somniosus microcephalus
GCCCGTTGATGTGCTCACGCACCTTGTGCACCCTTAAGATGTCTCTTCCCAAGAGTAGGAGGATTGGAGCGTCCGGGTCCACAGCTGGAATCTTATTGGCAATTGGCTGTAGGTGGGGCTGATGGCGTGCAACCTCTGGGGAGGGGATTTCCGTCCTGTCCTCTGGCATCATGTCGCACTCAATCAAGGTGGGGAGGGGAAGCTGTAGTTTCCCATCCATGGACTCGATCATGAAGTTTCCAACTCTCCTACCCGTAGTCTCTGTTGTCCCTGCGCAGGTTTTTAGCGTGTACGGAGCGGTGCTGGCCTTGACGTCGAAGAGATTGAAGAATTCCGTCTTCGCTAGAGACTTGTTACTTTGCTCATCGAGCACTGCATACATTTTGATTGCCTTCTCCTTTCTCCCTGCAGGATATGCTTTAACCAAGCAGATTTTGGAGCATGAGCGTGGGCTGCTTGCATTTCCGCAAACCTCTGTACACTTGGAGGTGACTGAAGATGTGCTTTCGCTTTACTCCCCGCTATCCTCTTTGTCAACCGCGGCACTCTCGGTGGTTGACGGAGGAGGACCTGGATGCAGGGCTGCTATGTGTTTTTCGCTGTTGCACTCAAGGCACTTGATTGTCGCCTTGCAGTCTTTTGCCATGTGCGTAGTCGACCCACAACACCTGAAGCAGATGCGGTTCTCTTTCAGGTATGATGTGCGCTCATCAATGGGCTTGTCTCTAAAGCTTCGACACTTTTTAAGTGGGTGGGGCTTCTTGTGTATAGGACACTGACGATCTGGGTCATCCACTTCATTCCCAGCAGAACTGGATTGGTTGACTGAGGGTTCGGCTGGAACATCTGTTTTGTGCACACTCACAGAGGCTTTGTTGCTGTACTTTGTGGATTTCTCTGTTCCCGAAGGAGCGTAACTGCTGGAGGTGGAGAAAGTGAAACTTGGATCATTCCTCACCTTTGCCTGTTGTTGGACAAATCTGGAGAAGAGAGAGAAGGGGGGAAATGCCACTCCATTTTCCTCCTTGTACTTGGATCCCTTAGCTATCCATTTCTCTTGAAGATTGTGGGGGAGCTTTTCCACTATTGGGTTTACCCCACGAGCTGTATCCAAATACGAGAGGCCGGTCAGGTAACCTTCTCCCTTGGCACACTCCAGTTCGAGGAGAATGTCGCCCAGTTCTCTGAGCTCGACATTATCCTTATTGGTTAGCTTCGGGAAGTCCTCAATCTTCTTGAGCAGTGCGTGTTCGATGACTTCTGGTGTCCCATAACAGTCTTCAAGACGTTGCCAAACCAGGTCGAGGCCTGCTGTGGGATTGAGGACGAGCGCTGAGCGAATTCTCTTCGTCTGCCTTGACGACTCAGCTCCGAGCCACTTTGTCATCAAGTCTAGTTCTTCTCTGGCTGACAGATTCAAGTCCTTGGTGGTACTCAGGAAGGACGCTTTCCATGACCAATAATTTTCAGGACGGTCATCAAATTCTAGGAGGCCTGAACTTAATAATTCTCGGCGAGTAAGGTACCTAGCGAGGTCTTGTGCGCCTTGCGGCTCGGACGAGGACTGCTTGGCTGGATTGGCCGAGTGTTGTGGAGGTCTCTGCAGGCGAGTCTTACTTGTTTCTTCTCTTTTAAGCTCAATGTCTCCAAAAATGGGCCGTTTGTTGCTGTGGTGAGTAGCTGGTTCTACGTCGAGATACCTGAATGTTTCCTTTGAGAACAATTTGGAGTGTTGTTGGACATACTCATTTGTACGTTGCACTGGACTGAGGGGCTGTTCCAGATCATATGTTTCCTGGCTGGGCTCCCTGTCTTCGCTCTCCTCACCTTCTTCATAAGCTGTGGCTTCGGCTTTAGCGGCAGCGGCAGCTCTCTGGCTTTGGAGAATGTGGAGAGCGGCAGCGAGGTCGGCTCTCTGCTTCGTAACGCTAGCGTCGAGGTCAGCTTTCTGCTTCATCACGCTAGCTTCTTTTTCAGCAAGGGCCAATTGAGCCTGGGTAGCTTCTGCCTTGGCACGTGCTTTGGCGGCTGCAGAAGCTGTCGATGACGACGGTCTGCTGGACTGCCGAGATGATCTAGTGGATACTTTAGAGGACTGTGCTGTCTGCTTCATCACACTAGCGTCGAGGTCGGCTCTCTGCTTCATCACACTAGCGTCGAGGTCAGCTCTCTGCTTCATCGCGCTGGCGTCGAGGTCGGCTCTCTGCTTCATAAGGTCGGCTTCCTTTTCAGCGAAGGGCAATTGAGCCTGGGCGGCTTTTGCCTTGGCACGTGCTTTAGCGGCTGCAGAAGATGTCGATGACGACGGTCTGCTGGACCGCCGAGATGACCTAGAGGATGCTTTAGAGGGCTGTGACTTGGCATCGTTTGCTAGGAGAGGCTCATGCTTCTCGCTTGGCTGGTCGACGTCCTCTAGGGTATATTGTTTTCCTGAGCGTAGACTCATGGTCGCTGAGTGGTATCTTCCTGTGCTTGGGCCCGCTGTGCTGTTGTCTTTTTACTGTTCTGCCCTCGCAACGCGTGGCTATGCAGAGCTAGACAGATAGCGAACAGCTTGAGATCTTCCAATAAAATCACAAGGCTTGACTTTTCTTGTAACGCTTTACTGAAAGATTTCTTATTTGTAAAACTGAAATACAACACAGAAATGGAAGGACACATTAATATACGGACGCATAATTGATATGAGTACACAAATTTAGGTACGCCTGGGCAACACAGTACATCTGGCAACGAATATACATTTAGCAGGCTGGAAGGCATTCTCTTTATATTAGCCCTGTACATAGTGTATCAAATACAGCTGCTAGGTAACCAGCTAGACCGAGAAAAGTTACAACTAAACATTTTCTACAACATACAGTGTACGCTAATCGTCTATAGCATTCTAAAATACTCACAGACAAACAATTTCCAAGACTCAAGCATGGGGGCAATACAACTGAGGAGCACCGTGGCGCGGGTCCTGTTCCGGCGGTGGCTCCACGAGGAATGAGCTCGCAGTCCCGTGGGGAGCGTGATGACCTCATCACGCTCGTGGTTGTGACGTCGTCACGTTTGCCGGTCGTTGCGTCACTGGCCGTTGGGGCCTAAGTCGGGAGTGGGGCTGGAGGCCAGGCTGGGCCGGTGCTTGCCGCGGGAGCGGAACATAGCGGCGCTCCCGGCGGCTGATCGATGCGGCCGAAGATGCTGGGCCGGGCTGTGCCGGCGGCCTTTCTGGAGAGCTGAGTCGGGCCGGCAGCCGCCTCACGCACGTCACGTCGTACGTGACGTGACGTCAGCATGCTAAGGCACGTCTTAAAGGGGCAATGGCCCTAAACGGTGAGTTAAAGGGGCAACGGCCCTAACAGGTAAGTTATACATATATAAGTAGGTTATGTACATACAGTAAGGTTAAGTTAGAGGGAGAGACAGCACAGTGGGAATTTTGTGAACCCTACACTCCCCCCTGTTGATACTAAACTCGCTTTAAGTATCATCCTGACAAGGTGAGCAAAATTCCTGACCCTCCATAGTCAATCTTCCCCTGTAATTACCTATCTATGATCCCACGACACATGCATTTCCCATTCTGTAAAAATGTAGTGTACATAAGCATACATAGACAGAATACAGGCATTTACACACATCCAAGCATGGAGGGGTCCAACACCCCTGCACCACTTGGTACACATACATCTTTATTCAAACAACATGTTGAAAATCTTTATTAATAATAACAAAAAGAACACAAAAAAAACAACAATCTTTATTCAGAAACACAAAAGTAAAAGATTCAAACTGGTGTATCTCCCTCCACCTTAACATAATGCTCCTTCCAAGTCCTTTTGGTTTTGGAATTCTTCCGATCACACCTCCCCAGAGGTCTGTTTCCTTTCCAACTCTGGCGTTGAAGTCAACAAGGAGGATCAGCTTGTCACCTGTTGGGACTCAGGACAGGGATTGTTTGAGGCTGGAGTAAAATTCCTTTTTGGTCTCGTCTGTGTCTTCCAGTGTTGGGGCGTATGCACTGATGACTGTAGCGCACTGGTTCTGGGCTAGGGTGAGCCGTAGAGTTATGAGGCATTTGTTTATTCCACAAGGGGAGTCTCAGAGACGTTCAACTAGCTCATTTTTTATGGCGACGCCTACCCCATGGAAGCGGTGTTCTTCAGGTTTGCCTTTCCAGAAGAAGGTGTAACCACCGACTTGTTCCTTGAGCTGGCCTTCCCCTGCTTGCCGGGTCTCGCTTAGGGCGGTGATGTCTATGTCGAAGCTTCTGAACTCCCGGACCTCGACCTCGCTCCTGGGTCCCGACCTCCTTATAGTGCGTCTCCTTCTAGTGAGTGTGTCCCACGGTGTCTCATTCCAATGAGTGTGTCCCGTGGTGTGTCTCCTTCTAGTGAGTGTGAGAGCTATGCCACCAGCAGGAACATCGTCAAGCAGACCATTGGAGTGCTCCAGCAACGGTTCCGCTGCCTTGACTGGTCGGGAGGAGCCTTCCAGTACTTGGCTGAGCGGGTGGGCCTTTGCGTCATGGGGTGCTGCATGCTGCACAACTTGGCCATCATGAGGGCCCAGCCATTGCCACCAGGCATAGCGGGACCACTTCAGGAGGAGGAAGAGGGAGAGGATGAGGATGCGGAGGAAGACGAGGAGGAGAAGGAGCAACAGTAGGAGGAACAGCAGTGAGGGAGGAGGCAGCCACTAAATCGGCCTTCTGGAAGAGTGGTTCACGACCGCCTCATCAGACTGCGGTTCCAATAAATTCTACCCCCCATCCCGGTTGCTCACCACATCCCCATCATTCCATCCATTTCACATGTCATATCACAGCACAAAGCTGAAATGAGAGACAGCACAAATTCTGCAAAATTCCATTCATAAATTTATCAACATTCAGTAAACACTTATATACAGCTACAATATTAACTAATCACCCTTGTGCAAACCCTTACTTCCCCTCTTTACAATGCCTTTTCCTAATCTACTGCTCCTACGTAGTCAGTCCCCAGTGGCTGTAGCAGGGCTGGTGGAAGGCTGCTGAGTGTCGGTGCCAGAGACTACAGATGGCCTTCCAGGACGCCCTCGACCTGCTCTGAGCCTGGAAGGCCCGGCTGTAGACTGCACCACCTCAGGCTGAGTGGCAGCAGTCTAGACTGGCTGGATGACAGGCAGCAACAAGGGCAATGGCGGAGTGGCAGTGGTGGGATCAGGAATTCTGTCATCGTGAGAGAGGACAGCAGGTTCCTGCTCCACTGACCCACTCACACTCCCCTGGGGCAGCACCTCAGCATCACTACCAACCTGCTGTAGCACAGATTGCTGGCCTGCTGCGACACCGTGAGATCCCCGGTGGACTGTGGTGGACCCAGCAACAATGGCAGCAGTCAGAGCTTGCGTGACATCAAGCTGAGACTGCAAGAGAGCAGTACGAGACTCGATGGCAGCAACCATTGACTGCATTACAGCACTAAGACGTTGCGTCGCTTCCGCCTGTGCTGCAATTAATGCTGCCACATTGCCCATGACATGCGGCATGAGGTCTGGGTCCCCACGGTCTCTCAGGGAGTCCACCATCCTTTACAGACAGCCAAGGATGGGCTCCATGGTGTGCGCAGAGCTCTGTGCAATGTTGAAGGCAAATTTCTCCACGCTCGTTACCATTGCCGACAGGCTCTTGGGCACCCTTGCCATTGCACCTATCATTTCGGTGTGCATGGCTATCACCCTTCTTGTGAACACCTCCCCATCGAGGCCCTCATCTGAGTCCTGTGCAGCAGAACTCGCGTGTGATCTCACCCTCTGGGGAGCTGGCCCCCGAGCTACCATTTCCCCCTGGCCTTGCTGCAGCCCGCTCGCCCCCAGTGTAGACCCCTCTACTAAACTTGCCTCTAAAGGTCGCGTAGTGCCAGTATCTGAGGTGGTGCCTGCGGGTGAGAGATGCAGTGACACGGTGCTTTGCTCCTCCTCCTCACTCTCAGTGGGGGGTTCAGGGACAGGCTGGTCAGCTGGTTGCTGATTACCTGAAAGCATAATGGCACAAGACTCGCGTTAAGGTGAGGACAGGGGGGCAGGAATGGAGCAAGGAATTCAGACAGTATAATGAACCGGAAAGTGGGAAAGGCTTGGGTGTGAGGGGGAAGTGAGATGAGAGAAGGAGAGGGGATGAACATACCGTTGTTGTCCCCAGGGGGGTCTACGTCGCCAACAGCCACGGCGCTCACCACCTGGCACCCAATGCCTCTCAGCACTCGTGCCTCCAGGTCTGTAAGCTGTTGGATGTCCACTTCACCCCTGCCTATTCATTCCTGCTCCCTCCTATTGTGGCCCAGCTTGGCCTGCAAGAGAAAGAAAAGTGTGTGAGTGAGTGTGCAGCTATGTGCTTGGGAGATGTGCCTGCCATAGTTGAATAGCTGTGATTGTAGGCAAGGTGTGATATGTGGTTGTGAGTTTTAGTAGGTGGAGATGCTTGATGGGTGAGTGGTGGGGGTGTGGTGGTTTGTGCAGTGTGTACAGACTGAGGTTCAGATGCTGGTGTGTGGGACTTGTTGAAGCATGTACTCACCCTGACCACCCGAGTGAGGTTGTTGAATTTTTTATGGCACTGTGTGAGGGTCCTGATGACCACACTGCTGGCCGAGACATCCTGGGCCACTTCGCTTCACATTGCCTTGAAGGGATGGGCTTCACTTGAACCATGCTGGGACCAGTGTCCTGGCGAATCGAATAAATAGGTCTGTAGATAGGGCTTTAAACTAAATAGTGGGGGAGATGGTTCAGGTGAGGGGAAATTAAAGAAAGTCAAAGAGAAAGGAGAAGGCAATAGTGCAGGGTAGCGATAGGGGTAATGGTAACCAGAGTGTGACAGGAAGGGACAGAGCGTATAAATATAAGAGTGCACCAGAAAGTAGAGACAGAGTAGGGAAAAATGGTATAAAGACAAAATTAAAAGCTCTTTATCTGAATGCACGCAGCATTAGTAACAAGATAGATGAGTTGATGGCACAAATAGAAATAAATTGGTATGATCTGACAGCCATTACAGAGACGTGGTTGCAAGGTGATGAAGGCTGGGAACTGAATATTCAGGGGTATTTGACATTTCAGAAGGATAGACAGAAAGGAAAAGGAGGTAGGGTAGCTCTGTTAATAAAGGATGAGATCAGTGCAGTAGTGAGAAATGATATTAACTCAGAAGATCAAGATGTAGAATCAGTTTGGGTGGAGATAAGAAATAATAAGGGAAAGGAGTCACTGGTGGGAGTAGTCTATAGGCCCCTAACAGTAGCTACACTGTAGAACAGTGTATAAATCAAGAAATAATGGAGGCTTGTAAGAAAGGTACTGCAATAATCATGGGCGATTTTAATCTTCATATAGATTGGACAAATCAAATTGGCAAAGTTAGCCTTGAGAACATGTTCATAGATTGCATTCGGGATGTTTTCTTAGAACAATACATTGTGGAACCAACCAGGGAGCAGACTATTTTAGATCTGGTATTGTGTAATGAGATAGGATTAATTAATGATCTCATAGTAAAGGATCCTCTAGGGAACATAAGAACATAAGAACATAAGAAATAGGAGCAGGAGTAGGCCAATTGGCCCCTCGAGCCTGCTCCGCCATTCAATAAGATCATGGCTGATCTGATCCTAACCGCCAATCCACTATGACAGGACTATCTCCTGAATCGAACAGCATTAGACACACGAAAACAGGAGCAGGATCAGGCTACACGGCCCCTGGGCCCGCTCCGCTACCCATAGGGCCATGACCTATCCGAACCTAGACTCATGTCCAAATTCCTGCCCGCTCCCTGTAACCCTTAATTCCCTTTTCTACTAGGAAATTGTCTATTTCTGTTTTAAATTTATGTAATGATGTAGCTTCGACAGCTTTTTGGGGCAGCATATTCCATGGACCTACCACCCTCTGAGTGAAGTAGTTCCTCCTCATCTCAGTTTTGAAAGAGCAGCCCCTTATTCTAAGACTATGCCCCCTAGTTCTAGTTTCACCCATCATCTGGAACATCCTCCCTGCATCCACCCGATCCAACCCCTTCATAATCTTATATGTTTCAATAAGATCGCCTCTCATTCTTCTGAACTCCAATGAGTAGAGTCCCAATCTACTCAACCTCTCCTCATATGTCCATCCCCTCATCCCCGGGATTAATCGAGTGAACCTTCTTTGTACTGACTCGAGAGCAAGTATGTCCTTTCTTAAGTATGGACACCAAAACGGTATGCAGTATTCCAGGTGCGGTCTCACCAATACTTTGTACAACTGAAGCAATACCTCCCTATTTTTATATTCTATCCCCCTAGCAATGAAAGCCAACATTCCATTGGTCTTCTTAATCACTTGCTGCACCTGCATCCTAACCTTTTGAGTTTCGTGCACCAGGACCCCCAGATCCCTTTGTACTTCAGTACTTTCAAGTTTCTTGCCATTAAGATAATAACTTGCTCTACGATTTTTTTCTGCCAAAGTGCATAACCTCACACTTTCCAGTATTGTATTCCATCTGCCAAATTTCTGCCCACTTACTTAGCCTGTCTATGTCCCCTTGCAGGTTTTTTATGTCCTCCTCACTCACTACTTTCCCTCCCATCTTAGTATCATCTGCAAACTTTGATGTGTTACACTCGGTCCCCTCCTCCAAATCGTTAATATAGATTGTAAAGAGTTGGGGACCCAGCACTGACCCCTGCGGAACACCACTAGTTACTGATTGCCAGTCTGAATATGAACCATTTATCCCAACTCTCTGCCTTCTGTTAGATAGCCAATCCTCTATCCATGCCAGAATATTACCCCCAATCCCGTGATTTTTTATCTTAAGCAATAATCTTTTGTGTGGCACCTTGTCAAATGCCTTTTGGAAGTCTAAATACACTACGTCCACTGGTTCACCTTTATCCACCCTATATGTTACTTCCTCAAAGAACTCCAGCAAATTTGTCAAACATGACTTCCCCTTCATAAAACCATGCTGACTTTGTCTTATTAAATTATGATTATCCAAATGTCCTGTTACTGTCTCCTTAATAATGGACTCCAAAATTTTACCTACCACAGATGTTAGGTCTATAGTTTCCAGCCTTCTGTCTACTGCCCTTTTTAAATAAGGGTGTTACATTAGCAGTTTTCCAGTCTGCCGGGACCTTTGCTGAGTCCAGGGAGTTTTGGAAGATTATTACCAATGCATCCACAATCCCTACCGCCACTTCCCTCAAAACCCTGGGATGTAAGCCATCAGGTCCAGGTGATTTATCCGCCTTGAGTCCCATTATTTTACCAAGTACTACTTCCTTAGTGATTTTAATCGTATTTAGCTCCTCCCCCCCTATAGCCCCCTGCTTGTCAAGTGTTGGGATATTCTTGGTGTCCTCTACTGTAAAGACTGATACAAAATATTCATTCAGTGTTTTTGCCATCTCCATATTTCCCACCATTAATTTCCCAGTCTCATCCTCTAAGGGACCAACATTTACTTTAGCCACCCTTTTTCTTTTTATATAACTATAAAAACTCTTACTATCTGTCTTTATATTTTTTGCTAATTTACTTTCATATTCTATCTTCCCTTTCTTAATCAATCTTTTTGTTATTTTTTGCTGTCTTTTAAAGTTTTCCCAATCCTCTATCCTCCCACTAGATTTGGCTACCTTATATGCCCTTGTTTTTAGTCGAATACTATCCTTAATTTCTTTACTTAGCCACGGATGGCTGTCTTTTCTTTTACACCCTTTTTTTCTCAGTGGAATATACTTTTTTGGGAATTTGTAAAATAACTCCTTAAATGTACACCACTGATCATGTATCGTCTTATCCTTTAACCTATTTTCCCAATCCACTTTACTCAATTCCGCTCTCATACCTTCATAGTCTCCTTTATTCAAGC
>NW_028227243.1:0-7499 GCF_052327205.1 Somniosus microcephalus
TCCGCTCCCGCACTGTTTAAAGTACTCTGCCGCTCTGGCTCTCCGCTCCCGCACTGTTTAAAGTACTCTGCCGCTCTGGCTCTCTGCTCCCGCTCTGTTTAAAGTACTCTGCCGCTCTGGCTCTCCGCTCACTCTGTTTAAAGTACTCTGCCGCTCTGGCTCTCTGCTCGCTCTGTTTAAAGTACTCTGCCGCTTTGGCTCTCCACTCCCGCTCTGTTTAAAGTACTCTGCCGCTCTGGCTCTCTGCTCGCTCTGTTTAAAGTACTCTGCCGCTCTGGCTCTCCGCTCCCGCACTGTTTAAAGTACTCTGCCGCTCTGGCTCTCCGCTCCCGCACTGTTTAAAGTACTCTGCCGCTCTGGCTCTCCGCTCCCGCACTGTTTAAAGTACTCTGCCACTCTGGCTCTCTGCTCCCGCTCTGTTTAAAGTACTCTGCCGCTCTGGCTCTCCAATCCCGCTCTGTTTAAAGTACTCTGCCGCTCTGGCTCTCCGCTCGCTCTGTTTAAAGTACTCTGCCGCTCTGGCTCTCTGCTCCCGCTCTGTTTAAAGTACTCTGCTGCTCTGGCTCTCCGCTCCCGCTCTGTTTAAAGTACTCTGCCGCTCTGGCTCTCCGCTCCCGCACTGTTTAAGTACTCTGCCGCTCTGGCTCTCCGCTCCCGCTCTGTTTGAAGTACTCTGCTGCTCTGGCTCTCCGCTCTCGCTCTGTTTAAAGTACTCTGCTGCTCTGGCTCTCCGCTCCCGCTCTGTTTAAAGTACTCTGCTGCTCTGGCTCTCCGCTCCCGCTCTGTTTAAAGTACTCTGCCGCTCTGGCTCTCTGCTACCGCTCTGTTTAAAGTACTCTGCCGCTCTGGCTCTCCGCTCGCTCTGTTTAAAGTACTCTGCCGCTCTGGCTCTCCGCTCCCGCTCTGTTTAAAGTACTCTGCCGCTCTGGCTCTCCGCTCCCGCTCTGTTTAAAGTACTCTGCTGCTCTGGCTCTGTGCTCGCTCTGTTTAAAGTACTCTGCCGCTCTGGCTCTGCGCTCCCGCTCTGTTTAAAGTGCTCTGCCGCTTTGGCTCTCCGCTCGCTCTGTTTAAAGTACTCTGCCGCTTTGGCTCTCTGCTACCGCTCTGTTTAAAGTACTCTGCCGCTCTGGCTCTCCGCTCGCTCTGTTTAAAGTACTCTGCCGCTCTGGCTCTCCGCTCCCGCTCTGTTTAAAGAACTCTGCCGCTCTGGCTCTCCGCTCCCGCTCTGTTTAAAGTACTCTGCTGCTCTGGCTCTGTGCTCGCTCTGTTTAAAGTACTCTGCCGCTCTGGCTCTCCGCTCCCGCTCTGTTTAAAGTAATCTGCCGCTCTGGCTCTCCACTCCCGCTCTGTTTAAAGTACTCTGCCGCTCTGGCTCTCCTCTCCCGCTCTGTTTAAAGTACTCTGCCGCTCTGGCTCTCCGCTCGCTCTGTTTAAAGTACTCTGCCGCTCTGGCTCTCCGCTCCCGCTCTGTTTAAAGTACTCTGCCGCTCTGGCTCTCTGCTTAAAGTACTCTGCTGCTCTGGCTCTCCGCTCGCTCTGTTTAAAGTACTCTGCCGCTCTGGCTCTCCGCTCCCGCTCTGTTTAAAGTACTCTGCCACTCTGGCTCTCTGCTCCCGCTCTGTTTAAAGTACTCTGCTGCTCTGGCTCTCCGCTCGCTCTGTTTAAAGTACTCTGCCGCTCTGGCTCTCCGCTCCCGCTCTGTTTAAAGTACTCTGCTGCTCTGGCTCTCCGCTCGCTCTGTTTAAAGTACTCTGCCGCTCTGGCTCTCCGCTCCCGCTCTGTTTAAAGTACTCTGCCACTCTGGCTCTCTGCTCCCGCTCTGTTTAAAGTACTCTGCTGCTCTGGCTCTCCGCTCGCTCTGTTTAAAGTACTCTGCCGCACTGGCTCTCCGCTCGCTCTGTTTAAAGTACTCTGCCGCTCTGGATCTCCGCTCCCGCTCTGTTTAAAGTAATCTGCCGCTCTGGCTCTCTGCTCCCGCTCTGTATCAAGTACTCTGCCGCTCTGGCTCTCCGCTCGCTCTGTTTAAAGTACTCTGCCGCTCTGGCTCTCCGCTCCCGCTCTGTTTAAAGTACTCTGCTGCTCTGGCTCTCTGCTCGCTCTGTTTAAAGTACTCTGCCGCTCTGGCTCTCCACTCCCGCTCTGTTTAAAGCACTCTGCCGCTCTGGCTCTCCACTCCCGCTCTGTTTAAAGTACTCTGCCGCTCTGGCTCTCCGCTCCCGCTCTGTTTAAAGTACTCTGCCGCTCTGGCTCTCCGCTCGCTCTGTTTAAAGTACTCTGCCGCTCTGGCTCTCCGCTCCCGCTCTGTTTAAAGTACTCTGCCGCTCTGGCTCTCTGCTCCCGCTCTGTTTAAAGTACTCTGCCGCTCTGGCTCTCCGCTCACTCTGTTTAAAGTACTCTGCCGCTCTGGCTCTCCGCTCCCGCTCTGTTTAAAGTACTCTGCCGCTCTGGCTCTCCGCTCCCGCTCTGTTTAAAGTACTCTGCCGCTCTGGCTCTCCACTCCCGCTCTGTTTAAAGTACTCTGCCGCTCTGGCTCTCCGCTCGCTCTGTTTAAAGTACTCTGCTGCTCTGGCTCTCCGCTCCCGCTCTGTTTAAAGTACTCTGCCGCTCTGGCTCTCCGCTCGCTCTGTTTAAAGTACTCTGCTGCTCTGGCTCTCCGCTCCCGCTCTGTTTAAAGTACTCTGCCGCTCTGGCTCTCCGCTCCCGCTCTGTTTAAAGTACTCTGCTGCTCTGGCTCTCCGCTCCCGCTCTGTTTAAAGTACTCTGCCGCTCTGGCTCTCCGCTCCCGCTCTGTTTAAAGTACTCTGCTGCTCTGGCTCTGTGCTCGCTCTGTTTAAAGTACTCTGCCGCTCTGGCTCTGCGCTCCCGCACTGTTTAAAGTGCTCTGCCGCTTTGGCTCTCCGCTCGCTCTGTTTAAAGTACTCTGCCGCTTTGGCTCTCTGCTACCGCTCTGTTTAAAGTACTCTGCCGCTCTGGCTCTCCGCTCGCTCTGTTTAAAGTACTCTGCCGCTCTGGCTCTCCGCTCCCGCTCTGTTTAAAGTACTCTGCCGCTCTGGCTCTCCGCTCCCGCTCTGTTTAAAGTACTCTGCTGCTCTGGCTCTGTGCTCGCTCTGTTTAAAGTACTCTGCCGCTCTGGCTCTCCGCTCCCGCTCTGTTTAAAGTAATCTGCCGCTCTGGCTCTCCACTCCCGCTCTGTTTAAAGTACTCTGCTGCTCTGGCTCTCCTCTCCCGCTCTGTTTAAAGTACTCTGCCGCTCTGGCTCTCCGCTCGCTCTGTTTAAAGTACTCTGCCGCTCTGGCTCTCCGCTCCCGCTCTGTTTAAAGTACTCTGCCGCTCTGGCTCTCTGCTCCCGCTCTGCTTAAAGTACTCTGCTGCTCTGGCTCTCCGCTCGCTCTGTTTAAAGTACTCTGCCGCTCTGGCTCTCCGCTCCCGCTCTGTTTAAAGTACTCTGCCACTCTGGCTCTCTGCTCCCGCTCTGTTTAAAGTACTCTGCTGCTCTGGCTCTCCGCTCGCTCTGTTTAAAGTACTCTGCCGCTCTGGCTCTCCGCTCCCGCTCTGTTTAAAGTACTCTGCTGCTCTGGCTCTCCGCTCGCTCTGTTTGAAGTACTCTGCCGCTCTGGCTCTCCGCTCCCGCTCTGTTTAAAGTACTCTGCCACTCTGGCTCTCTGCTCCCGCTCTGTTTAAAGTACTCTGCTGCTCTGGCTCTCCGCTCGCTCTGTTTAAAGTACTCTGCCGCACTGGCTCTCCGCTCGCTCTGTTTAAAGTACTCTGCCGCTCTGGATCTCCGCTCCCGCTCTGTTTAAAGTAATCTGCCGCTCTGGCTCTCTGCTCCCGCTCTGTATCAAGTACTCTGCCGCTCTGGCTCTCCGCTCGCTCTGTTTAAAGTACTCTGCCGCTCTGGCTCTCCGCTCCCGCTCTGTTTAAAGTACTCTGCTGCTCTGGCTCTCTGCTCGCTCTGTTTAAAGTACTCTGCCGCTCTGGCTCTCCACTCCCGCTCTGTTTAAAGCACTCTGCCGCTCTGGCTCTCCACTCCCGCTCTGTTTAAAGTACTCTGCCGCTCTGGCTCTCTGCTCGCTCTGTTTAAAGTACTCTGCCGCTTTGGCTCTCCGCTCCCGCTCTGTTTAAAGTACTCTGCCGCTCTGGCTCTCTGCTCGCTCTGTTTAAAGTACTCTGCCGCTCTGGCTCTCCGCTCCCGCTCTGTTTAAAGTACTCTGCCGCTCTGGCTCTCCGCTCGCTCTGTTTAAAGTACTCTGCCGCTCTGGCTCTCCGCTCCCGCTCTGTTTAAAGTACTCTGCCGCTCTGGCTCTCTGCTCCCGCTCTGTTTAAAGTACTCTGCCGCTCTGGCTCTCCGCTCACTCTGTTTAAAGTACTCTGCCGCTCTGGCTCTCCGCTCCCGCTCTGTTTAAAGTACTCTGCCGCTCTGGCTCTCCGCTCCCGCTCTGTTTAAAGTACTCTGCCGCTCTGGCTCTCCGCTCCCGCTCTGTTTAAAGTACTCTGCCGCTCTGGCTCTCCGCTCGCTCTGTTTAAAGTACTCTGCTGCTCTGGCTCTCCGCTCCCGCTCTGTTTAAAGTACCCTGCCGCTCTGGCTCTCCGCTCACTCTGTTTAAAGTACTCTGCTGCTCTGGCTCTCCGCTCCCGCTCTGTTTAAAGTACTCTGCCGCTCTGGCTCTCCGCTCCCGCTCTGTTTAAAGTACTCTGCTGCTCTGGCTCTCCGCTCCCGCTCTGTTTAAAGTACTCTGCCGCTCTGGCTCTCTCCTACCGCTCTGTTTAAAGTACTCTGCCGCTCTGGCTCTCCGCTCGCTCTGTTTAAAGTACTCTGCCGCTCTGGCTCTCCGCTCCCGCTCTGTTTAAAGTACTCTGCTGCTCTGGCTCTCCTCTCTCGCTCTGTTTAAAGTACTCTGCCGCTCTGGCTCTCCAATCCCGCTCTGTTTAAAGTACTCTGCCGCTCTGGCTCTCCTCTCTCGCTTTGTTTAAAGTACTCTGCCGCACTGGCTCTCCACTCCCGCTCTGTTTAAAGTACTCTGCCGCTCTGGCTCTCCTCTCTCGCTCTGTTTAAAGTACTCTGCCGCTCTGGCTCTCCTCTCTCGCTCTGTTTAAAGTACTCTGCCGCTCTAGCTCTCCGCTCCTGCTCTGTTTCAAGTACTCTGCTGCTCTGGCTCTCCGCTCGCTCTGTTTAAAGTACTCTGCCGCTCTGGCTCTCCGCTCCCGCTCTGTTTAAAGTACTCTGCCACTCTGGCTCTCTGCTCCCGCTCTGTTTAAAGTACTCTGCCGCTCTGGCTCTCCGCTCCCGCTCTGTTTAAAGTACTCTGCCACTCTGGCTCTCTGCTCCCGCTCTGTTTAAAGTACTCTGCTGCTCTGGCTCTCCGCTCGCTCTGTTTAAAGTACTCTGCCGCTCTGGCTCTCTGCTCCCGCTCTGTTTAAAGTACTCTGCCGCTCTGGCTCTCCGCTCCCGCTCTGTTTAAAGTACTCTGCCGCTCTGGCTCTCCGCTCCCGCTCTGTTTAAAGTACTCTGCCACTCTGGCTCTCCACTCTCGCTCTGTTTAAAGTACTCTGCCGCTCTGGCTCTCTGCTCCCGCTCTGTTTAAAGTACTCTGCCGCTCTGGCTCTCCGCTCCCGCTCTGTTTAAAGTACTCTGCCGCTCTGGCTCTCTGCTCCCGCTCTGTTTAAAGCACTCTGCCGCTCTGGCTCTCCCCTCCCGCTCTGTTTAAAGTACTCTGCCGCACTGGCTCTCCGCTCGCTCTGTTTAAAGTACTCTGCCGCTCTGGCTCTCCGCTCCCGCTCTGTTTAAAGTAATCTGCCGCTCGGGCTCTCCGCTCCCGCTCTGTTTAATGTACTCTGCCGCTCTGGCTCTCCACTCCCGCTCTGTTTAAGGTACTCTGCCGCTCTGGCTCTCCTCTCTCGCTCTGTTTAAAGTACTCTGCTGCTCTGGCTCTCCACTCCCGCTCTGTTTAAAGTACTCTGCCACTCTGGCTCTCCACTCCCGCTCTGTTTAAAGTACTCTGCTGCTCTGGCTCTCCACTCCCGCTCTGTTTAAAGTACTCTGCCGCTCTGGCTCTCCGCTCCCGCTCTGTTTAAAGTACTCTGCTGCTCTGGCTCTCCGCTCCCGCTCTGTTTAAAGTACTCTGCCGCTCTGGCTCTCTCCTACCGCTCTGTTTAAAGTACTCTGCCGCTCTGGCTCTCCGCTCGCTCTGTTTAAAGTACTCTGCCGCTCTGGCTCTCCGCTCCCGCTCTGTTTAAAGTACTCTGCTGCTCTGGCTCTCCTCTCTCGCTCTGTTTAAAGTACTCTGCCGCTCTGGCTCTCCAATCCCGCTCTGTTTAAAGTACTCTGCCGCTCTGGCTCTCCTCTCTCGCTCTGTTTAAAGTACTCTGCCGCACTGGCTCTCCACTCCCGCTCTGTTTAAAGTACTCTGCCGCTCTGGCTCTCCTCTCTCGCTCTGTTTAAAGTACTCTGCCGCTCTGGCTCTCCTCTCTCGCTCTGTTTAAAGTACTCTGCCGCTCTGGCTCTCCGCTCCTGCTCTGTTTCAAGTACTCTGCTGCTCTGGCTCTCCGCTCGCTCTGTTTAAAGTACTCTGCCACTCTGGCTCTCCGCTCCCGCTCTGTTTAAAGTACTCTGCCACTCTGGCTCTCTGCTCCCGCTCTGTTTAAAGTACTCTGCCGCTCTGGCTCTCCGCTCCCGCTCTGTTTAAAGTACTCTGCCACTCTGGCTCTCTGCTCCCGCTCTGTTTAAAGTACTCTGCTGCTCTGGCTCTCCGCTCGCTCTGTTTAAAGTACTCTGCCGCTCTGGCTCTCTGCTCCCGCTCTGTTTAAAGTACTCTGCCGCTCTGGCTCTCCGCTCCCGCTCTGTTTAAAGTACTCTGCCGCTCTGGCTCTCCGCTCCCGCTCTGTTTAAAGTACTCTGCCACTCTGGCTCTCCACTCTCGCTCTGTTTAAAGTTCTCTGCCGCTCTGGCTCTCTGCTCCCGCTCTGTTTAAAGTACTCTGCCGCTCTGGCTCTCCGCTCCCGCTCTGTTTAAAGTACTCTGCCGCTCTGGCTCTCTGCTCCCGCTCTGTTTAAAGCACTCTGCCGCTCTGGCTCTCCGCTCCCGCTCTGTTTAAAGTACTCTGCCGCACTGGCTCTCCGCTCGCTCTGTTTAAAGTACTCTGCCGCTCTGGCTGTCCGCTCCCGCTCTGTTTAAAGTAATCTGCCGCTCGGGCTCTCCGCTCTCGCTCTGTTTAAAGTACTCTGCCGCTCTGGCTCTCCACTCCTGCTCTGTTTAAGGTACTCTGCCGCTCTGGCTCTCCTCTCCCGCTCTGTTTAAAGTACTCTGCTGCTCTGGCTCTCCACTCCCGCTCTGTTTAAAGTACTCTGCCACTCTGGCTCTCCACTCCCGCTCTGTTTAAAGTACTCTGCTGCTCTGGCTCTCCACTCCCGCTCTGTTTAAAGTACTCTGCCGCTCTGGCTCTCCGCTCCCGCTCTGTTTAGAGTACTCTGCTGCTCTGGCTCTCTGCTCGCTCTGTTTAAAG
>NW_028227244.1:0-6662 GCF_052327205.1 Somniosus microcephalus
TGGGGAGTTGGGGTACAGTGTGTGAGGGTGGGGAGTTGGGGTACAGTGTGTGAGGGTGGGGAGTTGGGGTACAGTGTGTGAGGGTGGGGAGTTGGGGTACAGTGTGTGAGGGTGGGGAGTTGGGGTACAGTGTGTGAGGGTGGGGAGTTGGGGTACAGTGTGTGAGGGTGGGGAGTTGGGGTACAGTGTGTGAGGGTGGGGAGTTGGGGTACAGTGTGTGAGGGTGGGGAGTTGGGGTACAGTGTGTGAGGGTGGGGAGTTGGGGTACAGTGTGTGAGGGTGGGGAGTTGGGGTACAGTGTGTGAGGGTGGGGAGTTGGGGTACAGTGTGTGAGGGTGGGGAGTTGGGGTACAGTGTGTGAGGGTGGGGAGTTGGGGTACAGTGTGTGAGGGTGGGGAGTTGGGGTACAGTGTGTGAGGGTGGGGAGTTGGGGTACAGTGTGTGAGGGTGGGGAGTTGGGGTACAGTGTGTGAGGGTGGGGAGTTGGGGTACAGTGTGTGAGGGTGGGGAGTTGGGGTACAGTGTGTGAGGGTGGGGAGTTGGGGTACAGTGTGTGAGGGTGGGGAGTTGGGGTACAGTGTGTGAGGGTGGGGAGTTGGGGTACAGTGTGTGAGGGTGGGGAGTTGGGGTACAGTGTGTGAGGGTGGGGAGTTGGGGTACAGTGTGTGAGGGTGGGGAGTTGGGGTACAGTGTGTGAGGGTGGGGAGTTGGGGTACAGTGTGTGAGGGTGGGGAGTTGGGGTACAGTGTGTGAGGGTGGGGAGTTGGGGTACAGTGTGTGAGGGTGGGGAGTTGGGGTACAGTGTGTGAGGGTGGGGAGTTGGGGTACAGTGTGTGAGGGTGGGGAGTTGGGGTACAGTGTGTGAGGGTGGGGAGTTGGGGTACAGTGTGTGAGGGTGGGGAGTTGGGGTACAGTGTGTGAGGGTGGGGAGTTGGGGTACAGTGTGTGAGGGTGGGGAGTTGGGGTACAGTGTGTGAGGGTGGGGAGTTGGGGTACAGTGTGTGAGGGTGGGGAGTTGGGGTACAGTGTGTGAGGGTGGGGAGTTGGGGTACAGTGTGTGAGGGTGGGGAGTTGGGGTACAGTGTGTGAGGGTGGGGAGTTGGGGTACAGTGTGTGAGGGTGGGGAGTTGGGGTACAGTGTGTGAGGGTGGGGAGTTGGGGTACAGTGTGTGAGGGTGGGGAGTTGGGGTACAGTGTGTGAGGGTGGGGAGTTGGGGTACAGTGTGTGAGGGTGGGGAGTTGGGGTACAGTGTGTGAGGGTGGGGAGTTGGGGTACAGTGTGTGAGGGTGGGGAGTTGGGGTACAGTGTGTGAGGGTGGGGAGTTGGGGTACAGTGTGTGAGGGTGGGGAGTTGGGGTACAGTGTGTGAGGGTGGGGAGTTGGGGTACAGTGTGTGAGGGTGGGGAGTTGGGGTACAGTGTGTGAGGGTGGGGAGTTGGGGTACAGTGTGTGAGGGTGGGGAGTTGGGGTACAGTGTGTGAGGGTGGGGAGTTGGGGTACAGTGTGTGAGGGTGGGGAGTTGGGGTACAGTGTGTGAGGGTGGGGAGTTGGGGTACAGTGTGTGAGGGTGGGGAGTTGGGGTACAGTGTGTGAGGGTGGGGAGTTGGGGTACAGTGTGTGAGGGTGGGGAGTTGGGGTACAGTGTGTGAGGGTGGGGAGTTGGGGTACAGTGTGTGAGGGTGGGGAGTTGGGGTACAGTGTGTGAGGGTGGGGAGTTGGGGTACAGTGTGTGAGGGTGGGGAGTTGGGGTACAGTGTGTGAGGGTGGGGAGTTGGGGTACAGTGTGTGAGGGTGGGGAGTTGGGGTACAGTGTGTGAGGGTGGGGAGTTGGGGTACAGTGTGTGAGGGTGGGGAGTTGGGGTACAGTGTGTGAGGGTGGGGAGTTGGGGTACAGTGTGTGAGGGTGGGGAGTTGGGGTACAGTGTGTGAGGGTGGGGAGTTGGGGTACAGTGTGTGAGGGTGGGGAGTTGGGGTACAGTGTGTGAGGGTGGGGAGTTGGGGTACAGTGTGTGAGGGTGGGGAGTTGGGGTACAGTGTGTGAGGGTGGGGAGTTGGGGTACAGTGTGTGAGGGTGGGGAGTTGGGGTACAGTGTGTGAGGGTGGGGAGTTGGGGTACAGTGTGTGAGGGTGGGGAGTTGGGGTACAGTGTGAGGGTGGGGAGTTGGGGTACAGTGTGTGAGGGTGGGGAGTTGGGGTACAGTGTGTGAGGGTGGGGAGTTGGGGTACAGTGTGTGAGGGTGGGGAGTTGGGGTACAGTGTGTGAGGGTGGGGAGTTGGGGTACAGTGTGTGAGGGTGGGGAGTTGGGGTACAGTGTGTGAGGGTGGGGAGTTGGGGTACAGTGTGTGAGGGTGGGGAGTTGGGGTACAGTGTGTGAGGGTGGGGAGTTGGGGTACAGTGTGTGAGGGTGGGGAGTTGGGGTACAGTGTGTGAGGGTGGGGAGTTGGGGTACAGTGTGTGAGGGTGGGGAGTTGGGGTACAGTGTGTGAGGGTGGGGAGTTGGGGTACAGTGTGTGAGGGTGGGGAGTTGGGGTACAGTGTGTGAGGGTGGGGAGTTGGGGTACAGTGTGTGAGGGTGGGGAGTTGGGGTACAGTGTGTGAGGGTGGGGAGTTGGGGTACAGTGTGTGAGGGTGGGGAGTTGGGGTACAGTGTGTGAGGGTGGGGAGTTGGGGTACAGTGTGTGAGGGTGGGGAGTTGGGGTACAGTGTGTGAGGGTGGGGAGTTGGGGTACAGTGTGTGAGGGTGGGGAGTTGGGGTACAGTGTGTGAGGGTGGGGAGTTGGGGTACAGTGTGTGAGGGTGGGGAGTTGGGGTACAGTGTGTGAGGGTGGGGAGTTGGGGTACAGTGTGTGAGGGTGGGGAGTTGGGGTACAGTGTGTGAGGGTGGGGAGTTGGGGTACAGTGTGTGAGGGTGGGGAGTTGGGGTACAGTGTGTGAGGGTGGGGAGTTGGGGTACAGTGTGTGAGGGTGGGGAGTTGGGGTACAGTGTGTGAGGGTGGGGAGTTGGGGTACAGTGTGTGAGGGTGGGGAGTTGGGGTACAGTGTGTGAGGGTGGGGAGTTGGGGTACAGTGTGTGAGGGTGGGGAGTTGGGGTACAGTGTGTGAGGGTGGGGAGTTGGGGTACAGTGTGTGAGGGTGGGGAGTTGGGGTACAGTGTGTGAGGGTGGGGAGTTGGGGTACAGTGTGTGAGGGTGGGGAGTTGGGGTACAGTGTGTGAGGGTGGGGAGTTGGGGTACAGTGTGTGAGGGTGGGGAGTTGGGGTACAGTGTGTGAGGGTGGGGAGTTGGGGTACAGTGTGTGAGGGTGGGGAGTTGGGGTACAGTGTGTGAGGGTGGGGAGTTGGGGTACAGTGTGTGAGGGTGGGGAGTTGGGGTACAGTGTGTGAGGGTGGGGAGTTGGGGTACAGTGTGTGAGGGTGGGGAGTTGGGGTACAGTGTGTGAGGGTGGGGAGTTGGGGTACAGTGTGTGAGGGTGGGGAGTTGGGGTACAGTGTGTGAGGGTGGGGAGTTGGGGTACAGTGTGTGAGGGTGGGGAGTTGGGGTACAGTGTGTGAGGGTGGGGAGTTGGGGTACAGTGTGTGAGGGTGGGGAGTTGGGGTACAGTGTGTGAGGGTGGGGAGTTGGGGTACAGTGTGTGAGGGTGGGGAGTTGGGGTACAGTGTGTGAGGGTGGGGAGTTGGGGTACAGTGTGTGAGGGTGGGGAGTTGGGGTACAGTGTGTGAGGGTGGGGAGTTGGGGTACAGTGTGTGAGGGTGGGGAGTTGGGGTACAGTGTGTGAGGGTGGGGAGTTGGGGTACAGTGTGTGAGGGTGGGGAGTTGGGGTACAGTGTGTGAGGGTGGGGAGTTGGGGTACAGTGTGTGAGGGTGGGGAGTTGGGGTACAGTGTGTGAGGGTGGGGAGTTGGGGTACAGTGTGTGAGGGTGGGGAGTTGGGGTACAGTGTGTGAGGGTGGGGAGTTGGGGTACAGTGTGTGAGGGTGGGGAGTTGGGGTACAGTGTGTGAGGGTGGGGAGTTGGGGTACAGTGTGTGAGGGTGGGGAGTTGGGGTACAGTGTGTGAGGGTGGGGAGTTGGGGTACAGTGTGTGAGGGTGGGGAGTTGGGGTACAGTGTGTGAGGGTGGGGAGTTGGGGTACAGTGTGTGAGGGTGGGGAGTTGGGGTACAGTGTGTGAGGGTGGGGAGTTGGGGTACAGTGTGTGAGGGTGGGGAGTTGGGGTACAGTGTGTGAGGGTGGGGAGTTGGGGTACAGTGTGTGAGGGTGGGGAGTTGGGGTACAGTGTGTGAGGGTGGGGAGTTGGGGTACAGTGTGTGAGGGTGGGGAGTTGGGGTACAGTGTGTGAGGGTGGGGAGTTGGGGTACAGTGTGTGAGGGTGGGGAGTTGGGGTACAGTGTGTGAGGGTGGGGAGTTGGGGTACAGTGTGTGAGGGTGGGGAGTTGGGGTACAGTGTGTGAGGGTGGGGAGTTGGGGTACAGTGTGTGAGGGTGGGGAGTTGGGGTACAGTGTGTGAGGGTGGGGAGTTGGGGTACAGTGTGTGAGGGTGGGGAGTTGGGGTACAGTGTGTGAGGGTGGGGAGTTGGGGTACAGTGTGTGAGGGTGGGGAGTTGGGGTACAGTGTGTGAGGGTGGGGAGTTGGGGTACAGTGTGTGAGGGTGGGGAGTTGGGGTACAGTGTGTGAGGGTGGGGAGTTGGGGTACAGTGTGTGAGGGTGGGGAGTTGGGGTACAGTGTGTGAGGGTGGGGAGTTGGGGTACAGTGTGTGAGGGTGGGGAGTTGGGGTACAGTGTGTGAGGGTGGGGAGTTGGGGTACAGTGTGTGAGGGTGGGGAGTTGGGGTACAGTGTGTGAGGGTGGGGAGTTGGGGTACAGTGTGTGAGGGTGGGGAGTTGGGGTACAGTGTGTGAGGGTGGGGAGTTGGGGTACAGTGTGTGAGGGTGGGGAGTTGGGGTACAGTGTGTGAGGGTGGGGAGTTGGGGTACAGTGTGTGAGGGTGGGGAGTTGGGGTACAGTGTGTGAGGGTGGGGAGTTGGGGTACAGTGTGTGAGGGTGGGGAGTTGGGGTACAGTGTGTGAGGGTGGGGAGTTGGGGTACAGTGTGTGAGGGTGGGGAGTTGGGGTACAGTGTGTGAGGGTGGGGAGTTGGGGTACAGTGTGTGAGGGTGGGGAGTTGGGGTACAGTGTGTGAGGGTGGGGAGTTGGGGTACAGTGTGTGAGGGTGGGGAGTTGGGGTACAGTGTGTGAGGGTGGGGAGTTGGGGTACAGTGTGTGAGGGTGGGGAGTTGGGGTACAGTGTGTGAGGGTGGGGAGTTGGGGTACAGTGTGTGAGGGTGGGGAGTTGGGGTACAGTGTGTGAGGGTGGGGAGTTGGGGTACAGTGTGTGAGGGTGGGGAGTTGGGGTACAGTGTGTGAGGGTGGGGAGTTGGGGTACAGTGTGTGAGGGTGGGGAGTTGGGGTACAGTGTGTGAGGGTGGGGAGTTGGGGTACAGTGTGTGAGGGTGGGGAGTTGGGGTACAGTGTGTGAGGGTGGGGAGTTGGGGTACAGTGTGTGAGGGTGGGGAGTTGGGGTACAGTGTGTGAGGGTGGGGAGTTGGGGTACAGTGTGTGAGGGTGGGGAGTTGGGGTACAGTGTGTGAGGGTGGGGAGTTGGGGTACAGTGTGTGAGGGTGGGGAGTTGGGGTACAGTGTGTGAGGGTGGGGAGTTGGGGTACAGTGTGTGAGGGTGGGGAGTTGGGGTACAGTGTGTGAGGGTGGGGAGTTGGGGTACAGTGTGTGAGGGTGGGGAGTTGGGGTACAGTGTGTGAGGGTGGGGAGTTGGGGTACAGTGTGTGAGGGTGGGGAGTTGGGGTACAGTGTGTGAGGGTGGGGAGTTGGGGTACAGTGTGTGAGGGTGGGGAGTTGGGGTACAGTGTGTGAGGGTGGGGAGTTGGGGTACAGTGTGTGAGGGTGGGGAGTTGGGGTACAGTGTGTGAGGGTGGGGAGTTGGGGTACAGTGTGTGAGGGTGGGGAGTTGGGGTACAGTGTGTGAGGGTGGGGAGTTGGGGTACAGTGTGTGAGGGTGGGGAGTTGGGGTACAGTGTGTGAGGGTGGGGAGTTGGGGTACAGTGTGTGAGGGTGGGGAGTTGGGGTACAGTGTGTGAGGGTGGGGAGTTGGGGTACAGTGTGTGAGGGTGGGGAGTTGGGGTACAGTGTGTGAGGGTGGGGAGTTGGGGTACAGTGTGTGAGGGTGGGGAGTTGGGGTACAGTGTGTGAGGGTGGGGAGTTGGGGTACAGTGTGTGAGGGTGGGGAGTTGGGGTACAGTGTGTGAGGGTGGGGAGTTGGGGTACAGTGTGTGAGGGTGGGGAGTTGGGGTACAGTGTGTGAGGGTGGGGAGTTGGGGTACAGTGTGTGAGGGTGGGGAGTTGGGGTACAGTGTGTGAGGGTGGGGAGTTGGGGTACAGTGTGTGAGGGTGGGGAGTTGGGGTACAGTGTGTGAGGGTGGGGAGTTGGGGTACAGTGTGTGAGGGTGGGGAGTTGGGGTACAGTGTGTGGAGTTGGGGTACAGTGTGTGAGGGTGGGGAGTTGGGGTACAGTGTGTGAGGGTGGGGAGTTGGGGTACAGTGTGTGAGTGAGGTGGGGTAGTTGGGGAGTACAGTGTGTGAGGGTGGGGAGTTGGGGTACAGTGTGTGAGGGTG
>NW_028227245.1:0-6566 GCF_052327205.1 Somniosus microcephalus
GGGCCCACGACCCATTCAACACACACAGTGTGTGTGAGTGCAGAGTGTGGGCCCACGACCCATTCAACACACACAGTGTGTGAGTGCAGAGTGTGGACCCACGACCCATTCAACACACACAGTGTGTGTGAGTGCAGAGTGTGGGCCCACGACCCATTCAACACACACAGTGTGTGTGAGTGCAGAGTGTGGGCCCACGACCCCCATTCAACACACACAGTGTGTGTGAGTGCAGAGTGTGGGCCCACGACCCATTCAACACACACAGTGTGTGAGTGCAGAGTGTGGGCCCACGACCCATTCAACACACACAGTGTGTGTGAGTGCAGAGTGTGGGCCCACGACCCATTCAACACACACAGTGTGTGTGAGTGCAGAGTGTGGACCCACGACCCATTCAACACACACAGTGTGTGAGTGCAGAGTGTGGGCCCACGACCCATTCAACACACACAGTGTGTGTGAGTGCAGAGTGTGGGCCCACGACCCATTCAACACACACAGTGTGTGTGAGTGCAGAGTGTGGGCCCACGACCCATTCAACACACACAGTGTGTGTGAGTGCAGAGTGTGGGCCCACGACCCATTCAACACACACAGTGTGTGTGAGTGCAGAGTGTGGGCCCACGACCCATTCAACACACACAGTGTGTGAGTGCAGAGTGTGGGCCCACGACCCATTCAACACACACAGTGTGTGTGAGTGCAGAGTGTGGGCCCACGACCCATTCAACACACACAGTGTGTGTGAGTGCAGAGTGTGGGCCCACGACCCATTCAACACACACAGTGTGTGTGAGTGCAGAGTGTGGGCCCACGACCCATTCAACACACACAGTGTGTGTGAGTGCAGAGTGTGGGCCCACGACCCATTCAACACACACAGTGTGTGTGAGTGCAGAGTGTGGGCCCACGACCCATTCAACACACACAGTGTGTGTGAGTGCAGAGTGTGGGCCCACGACCCATTCAACACACACAGTGTGTGAGTGCAGAGTGTGGGCCCACGACCCATTCAACACACACAGTGTGTGTGAGTGCAGAGTGTGGGCCCACGACCCATTCAACACACACAGTGTGTGAGTGCAGAGTGTGGGCCCACGACCCATTCAACACACACAGTGTGTGTGAGTGCAGAGTGTGGGCCCACGACCCATTCAACACACACAGTGTGTGTGAGTGCAGAGTGTGGGCCCACGACCCATTCAACACACACAGTGTGTGTGAGTGCAGAGTGTGGGCCCACGACCCATTCAACACACACAGTGTGTGTGAGTGCAGAGTGTGGGCCCACGACCCATTCAACACACACAGTGTGTGTGAGTGCAGAGTGTGGGCCCACGACCCATTCAACACACACAGTGTGTGTGAGTGCAGAGTGTGGGCCCACGACCCATTCAACACACACAGTGTGTGTGAGTGCAGAGTGTGGGCCCACGACCCATTCAACAACACACACAGTGTGTGTGAGTGCAGAGTGTGGGCCCACGACCCATTCAACACACACAGTGTGTGAGTGCAGAGTGTGGGCCCACGACCCATTCAACACACACAGTGTGTGTGAGTGCAGAGTGTGGGCCCACGACCCATTCAACACACACAGTGTGTGAGTGCAGAGTGTGGGACCCACGACCCATTCAACACACACAGTGTGTGTGAGTGCAGAGTGTGGGCCCACGACCCATTCAACACACACAGTGTGTGTGAGTGCAGAGTGTGGGCCCACGACCCATTCAACACACACAGTGTGTGTGAGTGCAGAGTGTGGGCCCACGACCCATTCAACACACACAGTGTGTGTGAGTGCAGAGTGTGGGCCCACGACCCATTCAACACACACAGTGTGTGTGAGTGCAGAGTGTGGGCCCACGACCCATTCAACACACACAGTGTGTGTGAGTGCAGAGTGTGGGCCCACGACCCATTCAACACACACAGTGTGTGTGAGTGCAGAGTGTGGACCCACGACCCATTCAACACACACAGTGTGTGTGAGTGCAGAGTGTGGGCCCACGACCCATTCAACACACACAGTGTGTGTGAGTGCAGAGTGTGGGCCCACGACCCATTCAACACACACAGTGTGTGAGTGCAGAGTGTGGGCCCACGACCCATTCAACACACACAGTGTGTGTGAGTGCAGAGTGTGGGCCCACGACCCATTCAACACACACAGTGTGTGAGTGCAGAGTGTGGGCCCACGACCCATTCAACACACACAGTGTGTGAGTGCAGAGTGTGGGCCCACGACCCATTCAACACACACAGTGTGTGTGAGTGCAGAGTGTGGGCCCACGACCCATTCAACACACACAGTGTGTGAGTGCAGAGTGTGGGCCCACGACCCCCACGACCCATTCAACACACACAGTGTGTGTGAGTGCAGAGTGTGGACCCACGACCCATTCAACACACACAGTGTGTGTGAGTGCAGAGTGTGGGCCCACGACCCATTCAACACACACAGTGTGTGTGAGTGCAGAGTGTGGGCCCACGACCCATTCAACACACACAGTGTGTGTGAGTGCAGAGTGTGGGCCCACGACCCATTCAACACACACAGTGTGTGTGAGTGCAGAGTGTGGGCCCACGACCCATTCAACACACACAGTGTGTGAGTGCAGAGTGTGGGCCCACGACCCATTCAACACACACAGTGTGTGTGAGTGCAGAGTGTGGGCCCACGACCCATTCAACACACACAGTGTGTGTGAGTGCAGAGTGTGGGCCCACGACCCATTCAACACACACAGTGTGTGTGAGTGCAGAGTGTGGGCCCACGACCCATTCAACACACACAGTGTGTGAGTGCAGAGTGTGGGCCCACGACCCATTCAACACACACAGTGTGTGTGAGTGCAGAGTGTGGGCCCACGACCCATTCAACACACACAGTGTGTGAGTGCAGAGTGTGGACCCACGACCCATTCAACACACACAGTGTGTGAGTGCAGAGTGTGGGCCCACGACCCATTCAACACACACAGTGTGTGTGAGTGCAGAGTGTGGGCCCACGACCCATTCAACACACACAGTGTGGTGAGTGCAGAGTGTGGGCCCACGACCCATTCAACACACACAGTGTGTGTGAGTGCAGAGTGTGGGCCCACGACCCATTCAACACACACAGTGTGTGAGTGCAGAGTGTGGACCCACGACCCATTCAACACACACAGTGTGTGTGAGTGCAGAGTGTGGGCCCACGACCCATTCAACACACACAGTGTGTGAGTGCAGAGTGTGGACCCACGACCCATTCAACACACACAGTGTGTGAGTGCAGAGTGTGGGCCCACGACCCATTCAACACACACAGTGTGTGTGAGTGCAGAGTGTGGGCCCACGACCCATTCAACACACACAGTGTGTGAGTGCAGAGTGTGGGCCCACGACCCATTCAACACACACAGTGTGTGTGAGTGCAGAGTGTGGGCCCACGACCCATTCAACACACACAGTGTGTGAGTGCAGAGTGTGGGCCCACGACCCATTCAACACACACAGTGTGTGTGAGTGCAGAGTGTGGACCCACGACCCATTCAACACACACAGTGTGTGTGAGTGCAGAGTGTGGGACCCACGACCCATTCAACACACACAGTGTGTGAGTGCAGAGTGTGGGCCCACGACCCATTCAACACACACAGTGTGTGTGAGTGCAGAGTGTGGGCCCACGACCCATTCAACACACACAGTGTGTGTGAGTGCAGAGTGTGGGCCCACGACCCATTCAACACACACAGTGTGTGAGTGCAGAGTGTGGGACCCACGACCCATTCAACACACACAGTGTGTGAGTGCAGAGTGTGGGCCCACGACCCATTCAACACACACAGTGTGTGAGTGCAGAGTGTGGGCCCACGACCCATTCAACACACACAGTGTGTGTGAGTGCAGAGTGTGGGCCCACGACCCATTCAACACACACAGTGTGTGTGAGTGCAGAGTGTGGGCCCACGCCATTCAACACACACAGTGTGTGTGAGTGCAGAGTGTGGGCCCACGACCCATTCAACACACACAGTGTGTGAGAGTGCAGAGTGTGGGCCCACGACCCATTCAACACACACAGTGTGTGTGAGTGCAGAGTGTGGACCCACGACCCATTCAACACACACAGTGTGTGTGAGTGCAGAGTGTGGACCCACGACCCATTCAACACACACAGTGTGTGAGTGCAGAGTGTGGGCCCACGACCCATTCAACACACACAGTGTGTGTGAGTGCAGAGTGTGGGCCCACGACCCATTCAACACACACAGTGTGTGAGTGCAGAGTGTGGGCCCACGACCCATTCAACACACACAGTGTGTGTGAGTGCAGAGTGTGGGCCCACGACCCATTCAACACACACAGTGTGTGTGAGTGCAGAGTGTGGGCCCACGACCCATTCAACACACACAGTGTGTGAGTGCAGAGTGTGGGCCCACGACCCATTCAACACACACAGTGTGTGTGAGTGCAGAGTGTGGGCCCACGACCCATTCAACACACACAGTGTGTGTGAGTGCAGAGTGTGGGCCCACGACCCATTCAACACACACAGTGTGTGTGAGTGCAGAGTGTGGGCCCACGACCCATTCAACACACACAGTGTGTGAGTGCAGAGTGTGGACCCACGACCCATTCAACACACACAGTGTGTGAGTGCAGAGTGTGGGCCCACGACCCATTCAACACACACAGTGTGTGAGTGCAGAGTGTGGGCCCACGACCCATTCAACACACACAGTGTGTGTGAGTGCAGAGTGTGGGCCCACGACCCATTCAACACACACAGTGTGTGTGAGTGCAGAGTGTGGGCCCACGACCCATTCAACACACACAGTGTGTGTGAGTGCAGAGTGTGGGCCCACGACCCATTCAACACACACAGTGTGTGTGAGTGCAGAGTGTGGGCCCACGACCCATTCAACACACACAGTGTGTGTGAGTGCAGAGTGTGGGCCCACGACCCATTCAACACACACAGTGTGTGTGAGTGCAGAGTGTGGGCCCACGACCCATTCAACACACACAGTGTGTGTGAGTGCAGAGTGTGGGCCCACGACCCATTCAACACACACAGTGTGTGAGTGCAGAGTGTGGGCCCACGACCCATTCAACACACACAGTGTGTGTGAGTGCAGAGTGTGGGCCCACGACCCATTCAACACACACAGTGTGTGTGAGTGCAGAGTGTGGGCCCACGACCCATTTTCAACACACACAGTGTGTGAGTGCAGAGTGTGGGCCCACGACCCATTCAACACACACAGTGTGTGTGAGTGCAGAGTGTGGGCCCACGACCCATTCAACACACACAGTGTGTGTGAGTGCAGAGTGTGGGCCCACGACCCATTCAACACACACAGTGTGTGTGAGTGCAGAGTGTGGACCCACGACCCATTCAACACACACAGTGTGTGTGAGTGCAGAGTGTGGGCCCACGACCCATTCAACACACACAGTGTGTGTGAGTGCAGAGTGTGGGCCCACGACCCATTCAACACACACAGTGTGTGTGAGTGCAGAGTGTGGGCCCACGACCCATTCAACACACACAGTGTGTGTGAGTGCAGAGTGTGGGCCCACGACCCATTCAACACACACAGTGTGTGAGTGCAGAGTGTGGGCCCACGACCCATTCAACACACACAGTGTGTGAGTGCAGAGTGTGGGCCCACGACCCATTCAACACACACAGTGTGTGTGAGTGCAGAGTGTGGGCCCACGACCCATTCAACACACACAGTGTGTGTGAGTGCAGAGTGTGGGCCCACGACCCATTCAACACACACAGTGTGTGTGAGTGCAGAGTGTGGGCCCACGACCCATTCAACACACACAGTGTGTGTGAGTGCAGAGTGTGGGCCCACGACCCATTCAACACACACAGTGTGTGTGAGTGCAGAGTGTGGGCCCACGACCCATTCAACACACACAGTGTGTGTGAGTGCAGAGTGTGGGCCCACGACCCATTCAACACACACAGTGTGTGTGAGTGCAGAGTGTGGGCCCACGACCCATTCAACACACACAGTGTGTGTGAGTGCAGAGTGTGGGCCCACGACCCATTCAACACACACAGTGTGTGTGAGTGCAGAGTGTGGGCCCACGACCCATTCAACACACACAGTGTGTGTGAGTGCAGAGTGTGGGCCCACGACCCATTCAACACACACAGTGTGTGTGAGTGCAGAGTGTGGGCCCACGACCCATTCAACACACACAGTGTGTGTGAGTGCAGAGTGTGGGCCCACGACCCATTCAACACACACAGTGTGTGTGAGTGCAGAGTGTGGGCCCACGACCCATTCAACACACACAGTGTGTGTGAGTGCAGAGTGTGGGCCCACGACCCATTCAACACACACAGTGTGTGTGAGTGCAGAGTGTGGGCCCACGACCCATTCAACACACACAGTGTGTGTGAGTGCAGAGTGTGGGCCCACGACCCATTCAACACACACAGTGTGTGTGAGTGCAGAGTGTGGGCCCACGACCCATTCAACACACACAGTGTGTGAGTGCAGAGTGTGGGCCCACGACCCATTCAACACACACAGTGTGTGAGTGCAGAGTGT
>NW_028227246.1:0-5000 GCF_052327205.1 Somniosus microcephalus
CTCACTCCCCGTACCCTTTAATATCCCACCCAGTCTAATCCCACTCTCCCCCTCACTCCCCGTACCCTTTAATATCCCACCCAGCCTAATCCCACTCTCCCCCTCACTCCCCGCACCCTTTAATATCCCACCCAGTCTAATCCCACTCTCCCCCTCTCTCCCCGCACCCTTTAATATCCCACCCAGTCTAATCCCTCTCCCCCTCACTCCCCGTACCGTTTAATATCCCACCCAATCTAATCCCACTCTCCCCCTCACTCCCCACACCCTTTAATATTCCACCCAGTCTAATCACACTCTCCCCCTCACTCCCCACACCCTTTAATATCCCACCCAGTCTAACCCTACTCTCCCCCTCACTCCCCACACCCTTTAATATTCCAGCCAGTCTAATCACACTCTCCCCCCTCACTCCCCACACCCTTTATTATCCCACCCAGTCTAATCCCACTCTCCCCCTCACTCCCCGTACCCTTTAATATCCCACCCAGTCTAATTACACTCTCCCCCTCACTCCCCACACCCTTTAATATCCCACCCAGTCTAATCCCACTCTCCCCCTCACTCCCTGCACCCTTTAATATCCCACCCAATCTAATCCCACTCTCCCCCTCACTCCCTGCACCCTTTAATATCCCACCCAGTCTAATCCCACTCTCCCCCTCACTCCCCGCACCCTTTAATATCCGACCTAGTCTGATCCCTCTCCCCCTCACTCCCCGTACCCTTTCATATCCCACCCAGTCTAATCCCTCTCCCCCTCACTCCCCGTACCCTTTAATATCCCACCCAGTCTAATCCCACTCTCCCCCTCACTCCCCGTACCCTTTAATATCCCACCCAGTCTAATCCCACTCTCCTGCTCACTCACCGCACCCTATAATATCCCACCCAGTCTAATCCCACTCTCCCCCTCACTCCCCGCACCCTTTAATATCCCACCCAGTCTAATCCCACTCTCCCCCTCACTCCCCACACCCTTCAATATCCCACCCACTCTAATCCCACTCTCCCCCTCACTCCCCACACCCTTTAATATCCCACCCAGTCTAATCCCACTCTCCCCCTCTCTCGCCGTACCCTTTAATATCCCACCCAGTCTAATCCCACTGTCCCTCTCACTCCCCGTACCCTTTAATATCCCACCCAGTCTAATCCCACTCTCCCCCCTCACTCCCCGTACCCTTTAATATCCCACCCAGCCTAATCCCACTCTCCCCCTCACTCCCCGTACCCTTTAATATCCCGCCCAGTCTAATCCCACTCTCCCCCTCACTCCCCGTACCCTTTAATATCCTACCTAGTCTAATCCCACTATCCCCCTCACTCCCCACACCCTTTAATATCCCACCCAGTCTAATCCCACTCTCCCCCTCACTCCCCGTACCCTTTAATATCCCACCCAGTCTAACCCTACTCTCCCCCTCACTCCCCACACCCTTTAATATTCCAGCCAGTCTAATCACACTCTCCCCCTCACTCCCCACACCCTTTATTATCCCACCCAGTCTAATTACACTCTCCCCCTCACTCCCCGTACCCTTTAATATCCCACACAGTCTAATCCCACTCTCCCCCTCACTCCCCGTGCCCTTTAATATCCCACCCAGTCTAATCCCACTCTCCCCCTCACTCCCCGTACCATTTAATATCCCACCCAGTCTAGTCACACTCTCCCCCTCACTCCCCACACCCTTTAATATCACACCCAGTCTAATCCCACTCTCCCCCTCACTCCCCACACCCCTTTAATATCCCACCCAGTCTAATCCCACTCTCCCCCTCACTCCCCGTACCCTTTAATATCCCACCCAGTCTAATCCCACTCTCCCCCTCACTCCCCGCACCCTTTAATATCCGACCTAGTCTGATCCCTTTCCCCCTCACTCCCCGTACCCTTTAATATCCCACCCAGTCTAATCCCTCTCCCCCTCACTCCCCGTACCCTTTAATATCCCACCCAGTCTAATCCCACTCTCCCCCCTCACTCCCCGTACCCTTTAATATCCCACCCAGTCTCATCCCACTCTCCTGCTCACTCACCGCACCCTATAATATCCCACCCAGTCTAATCCCACTCTCCCCCTCACTCCCCGCACCCTTTAATATCCCACCCAGTCTAATCCCACTCTCCCCCTCACTCCCCACACCCTTCAATATCCCACCCAGTCTAATCCCACTCTCCCCCTCACTCCCCACACCCTTTAATATCCCACCCAGTCTAATCCCACTCTCCCCCTCTCTCCCCGTACCCTTTAATATCCCACCCAGTCTAATCCCACTCTCCCTCTCACTCCCCGTACCCTTTAATATCCCACCCAGTCTAATCCCACTCTCCCCCTCACTCCCCGTACCCTTTAATATCCCACCCAGTCTAATCCCACTCTCCCCCTCACTCCCCACACCCTTTAATATCCCACCCAGTCTAATCCCACTCTCCCCCTCACTCCCCACACCCTTTAATATCCCACCCAGTCTAATCCCACTCTCCCCCTCACTCCCCGTACCCTTTAATATCCCACCCAGTCTAATCCCACTCTCCCCCTCACTCCCCGTACCCTTTAATATCCCACCCAGTCTAATCCCACTCTCCCCCTCACTCCCCGTACCCTTTAATATCTCACCCAGTCTAATCCCACTCTCCCTCTCACTCCCCGTACCCTTTAATATCCCACCCAGTCTAATCCCACTCTCCCCCTCACTCCCCGCACCCTTTAATATCCCACCCAGTCTAATCCCACTCTCCCCCTCACTCCCCACACCCTTTAATATCCCACCCAGTCTAATCCCACTCTCCCCCTCACTCCCCGTGCCCTTTAATATCCCACCCTGTCTAATCCCACTCTCCCCCTCACTCCCCGCACCCCTTAATATCCCACCCAGTCTAATCCCTCTCCCCCTCACTCCCCGTACCCTTTAATATCCCACCCAGTCTAATCCATCTCCCCCTCACTCCCCGTCCCCTTTAATATCCCACCCAGTCTAATCCCTCTCCCCCTCACTCCCCGTGCCCTTTAATATCCCACCCAGTCTAATCCCTCTCCCCCTCACTCCCCGTACCCTTTAATATCCCACCCCGTCTAATCCCTCTCCCCCTCACTCCCCGTACCCTTTAATATCCCACCCAGTCTAATCCCTCTCCCCCTCACTCCCCGTACCCTTTAATATCCCACCCAATGTAATCCCACTCTCCCCCTCACTCCCGGCACCCTTTAATATCCCACCCAGTCTAATCCCACTCTCCCCCTCACTCCCCGTACCCTTTAATATCCCACCCAGCCTAATCCCACTCTCCCCCTCACTCCCCACACCCTTTAATATCCCACCCAGTCTGATCCCACTCTCCCCCTCACTCCCCGTACCCTTTAATATCCCACCCAGTCTAATCCCACTCTCCCCCTCACTCCCCGTACCCTTTAATATCCCACCCAGCCTAATCCCACTCTCCCCCTCACTCCCCGTACCCTTTAATATCCCACCCAGTCTAATCCCACTCTCCCTCTCACTCCCCGTACCCTTTAATATCCCACCCAGTCTAATCCCACTCTCCCCCTCACTCCCCGTGCCCTTTAATATCCCACCCAGTCTAATCCCACTCTCCCCCTCACTCCCCGCACCCCTTAATATCCCACCCAGTCTAATCCCTCTCCCCCTCACTCCCCGTACCCTTTAATATCCCACCCAGTCTAATCCATCTCCCCCTCACTCCCCGTCCCCTTTAATATCCCACCCAGTCTAATCCCTCTCCCCCTCACTCCCCGTGCCCTTTAATATCCCACCCAGTCTAATCCCTCTCCCCCTCACTCCCCGTACCCTTTAATATCCCACCCCGTCTAATCCCTCTCCCCCTCACTCCCCGTACCCTTTAATATCCCACCCAGTCTAATCCCTCTCCCCCTCACTCCCCGTACCCTTTAATATCCCACCCAATGTAATCCCACTCTCCCCCTCACTCCCGGCACCCTTTAATATCCCACCCAGTCTAATCCCACTCTCCCCCTCACTCCCCGTACCATTTAGTATCCCACCCAGCCTAATCCCACTCTCCCCCTCACTCCCCACACCCTTTAATATCCCACCCAGTCTGATCCCACTCTCCCCCTCACTCCCCGTACCCTTTAATATCCCACCCAGTCTAATCCCACTCTCCCCCTCACTCCCCGTACCCTTTAATATCCCACCCAGCCTAATCCCACTCTCCCCCTCACTCCCCGCACCCTTTAATATCCCACCCAGTCTAATCCCACTCTCCCCCTCTCTCCCCGCACCCTTTAATATCCCACCCAGTCTAATCCCTCTCCCCCTCACTCCCCGTACCGTTTAATATCCCACCTAGTCTGATCCCTCTCCCCCTCACTCCCCGTACCCTTTCATATCCCACCCAGTCTAATCCCACTCTCCCCCTCACTCCCCGTACCCTTTAATATCCCACCCAGTCTAATCCCACTCTCCTGCTCACTCACCGCACCCTATAATATCCCACCCAGTCTAATCCCACTCTCCCCCTCACTCCCCGCACCCTTTAATATCCCACCCAGTCTAATCCCACTCTCCCCCTCACTCCCCACACCCTTCAATATCCCACCCACTCTAATCCCACTCTCCCCCTCACTCCCCACACCCTTTAATATCCCACCCAGTCTAATCCCACTCTCCCCCTCTCTCCCCGTACCCTTTAATATCCCACCCAGTCTAATCCCACTGTCCCTCTCACTCCCCGTACCCTTTAATATCCCACCCAGTCTAATCCCACTCTCCCCCTCACTCCCCGTACCCTTTAATATCCCACCCAGCCTAATCCCACTCTCCCCCTCACTCCCCGTACCCTTTAATATCCCGCCCAGTCTAATCCCACTCTCCCCCTCACTCCCCGTACCCTTTAATATCCTACCTAGTCTAATCCCACTATCCCCCTCACTCCCCACACCCTTTAATATCCCACCCAGTCTAATCCCACTCTCCCCCTCACTCCCCGTACCCTTTAATATCCCACCCAGTCT
>NW_028227247.1:0-5000 GCF_052327205.1 Somniosus microcephalus
AGGACGTCCCAAAGTGCTTTATAGCCAATGAAGAACATTTGAAGTGTAGGCACTGCTGTAATGTAGGAAACCTGGCAGCCAACTTGCACACAGCAAGCTCCCACAAACAGTAATGTGATAATGACCTGTTTTTCGTGATGTTGGTTGAGGGATAAATATTGGCCAGGACACCGGGGAGAACTCCCCTGCTCTTCTTTGAAGTAGTACCCTGGGATCTTTTACGTCCAGCTGAGAGAGCAGATGGGGCCTCGGTTGAACGTCTCATCCGAAAGACGGCACCTCCGACACTGCAGCACTCCCTCAGCACTGCACTGGAGTGTCAGCCTAGATTTTGTGCTCAAGTCACTGGATTAGTCTGTCAAAGTCATTCCATGTAGGTGCGGCAGTCTAACAGGCCTCCATATTAAAAAGCAGGCAGGACCTAGGCTACTAGAAGCAAATTTCCCCATCCGGCAGTGTCCTCATTATGAGGTCACCGATGTATTAATCCAGCTTAAGCAGAGGTGAGTATTGTCACATCACGCCGGCAGAATTTGACATACAGGTACTCCGAGCTGGAGTAATAGCCAACATCAATGGCCCAGAAATTCGGGTCGGAGGCTTCCCGTGGGTGCAAGCCCCCGATCTGCACTTACCTTGCGCGCCCGCCGTTGAGCTGTGGGCCCGCGTGGAATTCCGATCCTGGGCCTGCTCCAGCTGCCGGCGCGCAGTGCTTGCGTATCCCAGGGGCGCAGTTAGTTCGAAGCGTCCCCTGGGATCACATGAGCCATGGAGAGCCAATCAGAGCAGGGAACTGCCCATTCATAAGTTTGACAGGAAGAGCTGTCAAAACTTAGAAATACTACGGGCCCTAAAACATCACTAAATCTTCAAATAATTTTTTTTTTTAAATCACACTTTTTAAATAAACTATAAATTACATGAAATAACTATTTTAAACAATAATTTAAATTTTTGAAAAAAATAATTTTATTTTCTAACGGGGCTAAAAATAAACTTACTTTTCTTTAAAGTATTTAAAAATAATAAACCTGTGGAAAAAATGTTTTAATTTTAATTAATTCACCACTTACCTTGTAAAAAGCAGGCCTTGCGCCTGCTTTTTAAATGTGTAACTTCTGGAGACTTACCCTCCCGGGAAAACCTGTAAAAAAAAAAAAACCGTAAGTTCGATGCACACGCGCAGCCTCTCCTGCGCACGCGTTCGACCTCTGAACCCCTTCTTTCAGGGGAACGGAAGTGCCGGTTTCCCGCGCATGCGCAGTGCATGCAGGAAACCGGCACTTCCATTGGGCCTACGGGTGAGTACCCCGTGCGTACTCACCCGTGGAGACCCGAAGTTCTGGGCCATTAATATCTTGTCCCAGGCTCTCGTTCGTAATGGTGCTTTTTTTACATCATTTTCCCATTCAGACTAACCTTCCCTTAATCTGCCGCATCCCATCTGCACTTTGGCAGGCAGACCATTCGTATATAACATTAATTCCCACTAGCTGGTCAGCTTGAGTTAGGAGAAGGCTTTTGAACTGAATATTTCATGTAAAACTAAGTCCATCTGTGCTGTGGGTGGTCACCAGCTTGGCTTGTCACAGGGAAAACTAAGATATATCTTTGATTTGGCTGCAATTCCTCCCATTCCCAACAGCTCTTTGATCTACTTCAAGCTGGCAGGGTAATTTGAGCTACCTGCTTCGGAACCTCACTTCAGCTCCAAAGTAAACTACTGCCGGGCAGGTGTTAGTAACCTGGAGGTCAGGTTTCCAGGTCAGGTAACCTGTAATGAAATATAGTATCCTAGGCTGTTAAAATAAAAGAGACAGGTGCAAATAAACAAACGCAGATAGAGAGATTCACACACTGAAGAAAACTAAGACGATACTGGGGCAAGGGGCAATGTTCCCTCTAATTTTTTTTTCGGCGTGGTCCCTTTAACTGGCTGCGCGGCCCATTAAAATTTCCGCGCGTGCGCGGTTTCTTCCATGTGGAAGCCGGTGAGCGGCCTGCGCAGGACCTCCAGACCACTGCGCAGCTGTTAGCAGGAACGTTGGCGGGGGGTATTTTGTCCCATCGACGCTGTTCCTGTAAAAATGCTTTACGTACCTCTACTAAACCTCTCCATGCGTGGGCGTTACTTAGTTTGGAATGAGTTATGGTTGTGAGCCCTGGTGAACATAGAAACATAGAAGATAGGAGCAGGAGTAGGCCATTCGGCCCCTCAAGCCTGTTCTGCCATTTAATGAGATCATGGCTGATCATCCAAATTCAGTACCCTGTCCCTGCCTTCTCCCCATATCCCTTGATCCCTTTAGGCTTAACAAATATATCTAACTCCTTCTTGAATATATTTAATGAATTGGCCTCAACTGTCTTCTGTGGTAGAGAATTCCACAGGTTCACCACTCTCTGGGTGAAGAAATTCCTCCTCATCTCTGTCCTAAATGGCTTACCCCTTATCCTTAGACAGTGACCCCTGGTTCTGGACTCCCCTGCCATCGGGAACATCCTTCCTGCATCTAGTCTGTCTAGTCCTGTTAGAATTTTATAAGTTTCAATGAAATCCCCTCTCATTCTTCTAAACTCTAGCGAATATTAAGCTTATAGAGGGATTTAGTATAGGCGAGTGAAGGGAAAGGGGTTGAAGGGATAGGTTTCTGTGACACAAATCACATCTTCACAGCACGTATACAGTCATTGTGACACAAATGGTGTAAATGCGATGCAAATTACATCACATTGCGTGCCCCTTTAATAAAATACTGAATTGAGACTGTACCTTAGAGTGAACGGACAGATGTGTTGGAGGAGCTATTTATTTTTAAGACATGTTGAAAAAGTTTTCAATATTCTAAACAAAAAAAAACTGTTAACATCATGCTGCCTCGTTTATCTGGCAACCTTCACCATGTCAACAGTGTGATCCCGGTGTTGACATGATATGGAAACATTTTATGATTTAGGCAAAGAAAATTAGAGAACAGATTAAGTCATTGGTGAGTTTATCATTTTCTGTCATCTTCATATAAATAGGACTAATGAAGGACTTCCATCGGTCACGGCAGCCGTCCTTGGGCAATCTCAGAGTGAGAGCAGTGAATGATTGCCGTGGGTGATTTGTAGGACGGACTTTTGCCCACTGTGCACTGGGCTGCCTGATGTCATAGCCATCTTAATCAGTTCAATCTAAGAGAGAGAGAGATACAGAAAAAAAAAACAACTTGCATTTATATAGCACCTTTGTCATCTCAAAGTGCTTTACAGCCAATGAAGTACTTTTGAAGTGTAGTCACTGTTGTAATGTGGGAAATGCAGCAGCCAATTTGCGCACAGCAAGTTCCCACAAACAGCAATGTGATAATGACCAGATAATCTGTTTATGTTATGTTGGTTGAGGGATAAATATTGGCCAGGATACCAGGGATAACTCCACTGCTCTTCTTCGAAATAGTGTCATGGGATCTTTTACATCTGAGAGAGCAGACAGGGCCTCGGTTTAACATCTTATCCGAAAGACGGCACCTCCAACAGTGCAGCACACCACTGGAGTGTCAGCCTAGATTTATGTGCTCACATTCCTGGCGTGGGACTTGAACCACAACCACAACCTTCTGACTCAGAGGCAAGTGTGCTGCCCACTGAGCCACAACTGACACTGAGAGAAGTAAAGACAGACAGAAAGAGACAAAAAAAAAGGAAAGACAAAAAGAGAAAGAGAAAGAGAGAAAGAAAGAGAAAGAGAGAGAGAGGAAGACAGAGAAAGAAAGAGAGGCAATCACCTTTCTGCCAGGTGCTCCAACTAACCCACTGGAGTCCAAGCTTCTGTCTTTGTGAGTCACAAAAGTGTTTATTATTGAGCCCCAGAGGCCAGAAATAAAGTTTAAATCTCTGTTCCCATTAATTGCCATAGATTTCACGTCACTAATACTAACAAATCATGGTGTTTGGATTTAGAATTCATGTACCAATGAGGCAGCTGCACTGGAAGCAGCTCTTTCCAAACCACCAGGCCCACAAATTTCAATGTGAGAAATACAAACCCAAAGAGGACCGGGTTGCCTGGGCTTCTAGTACCAGACTGCCAGTGCTTGGTGGTCACAGGTTGCACACCCTGTTCTAACCCACTGTGCCACTCGCTCCTCTATAATATCGGCAATCACATTGGGGAGGGAAATGAATCCCGCCATTAAGTTCTGTGAAAATGCCAGAATGAGTATAAAAAAAAACCCAGATATCCCATTTTTCACTAATCTTATCACCAGGAGAAATTTCAGTCTCAGGACTGGATTCCTATCCGCGATCTTACCCAAATCGCAGCAGAGAATGAGGCGAAATCAGGCAGTGAGGCCACCACCGTCTCGTCATCCCCAACCTCAATTTCTATCCCTTGCCCGTGTTGGATGCCCCCTTCCTGCCTGCCACATGCAAGTACCAGCAGAGGTGTCTGAGCCCGGGTCCTTGGGCCGCACACCTCCCGTCCGCCCCAGTAGCTGCCACTACCTAGGACTGCGAAGTGGAAGGTGGTGTTAGGCCCAAGGTGGTAGCCAAAGGTCGGGGAATGGAGGCCTAGAAGGCTACAGCTTCCTTGATCTTCAGGGCCCTTCTGCACCTTTAAATACCTGGCCGCCTCTTCTGGTGCTGCAGTGATGGTCTGGGGATTTGCAGCGGGCATTGGCAGGCCCCTGCCTTGGCAGCATGAATCCCAACATCTGCATTGACCCTCAACCCAGGAAAATGGATCAGGTTTGGGGGGCAAGTTAGAAGTCTCATCCCACTGCTATTTAGGTTGCCAAGCCTCCAGGAATTAAATACTACTCTCCAGGACACTGCTGCAAACAAACCCAGGAGAAAAATAGGCGCAATAAATAAAAATGGCGTTTTTAAAAGAATTTTATTTGAACACCCGAGTGTCAGCTGTAACTCAGTGGGTAGCACCCTCGCTCGCTCTGAGTCAGAAGGTTATGAGTTCATAGACCTGCTCCAGGGACTTGAGCACAAAAATCTAG
>NW_028227248.1:0-2000 GCF_052327205.1 Somniosus microcephalus
TGATTATGGGGGCTGTATGGGGGTCCAACCCTCAGTTGCAGCATTATGTGCGAAGGGCTCGCAGACGCTGTGAGAGAGGGCCAGCCATGCCTAGACGCAGAGGGGCCATCAGGCGTCGGCAACGTAGGCCTTACCCACTCAGGCAATACCGGCAGCAGGTGTCCTATCTCACCATGACTGCGGCGCATTGTGTGAAGAGGCTGCGTTCAGAAGGGAGGTGGTTGCAGAGATCTGCCAGCTGCTTCACAGAGACCTGCGTCCACAGCTGATGTGCAGGACGTCTCTCTCGGTGGAAGTGAAGGTCACGGTGGCTCTGAACTTTTATGCGAGCGGCTCCTTCCAAGCCGCTGCTGGGGACATAGCGAACATCTCCCAGTTCACCGTGCATCGCTGCATCCGGCAGGTCACCGATGCACTTTTCGCGAGGAGACACCAATTCATCTCCTTCCCCATGACCCGACAGAGGCAGGAGCAGCGTGCAGTCGGTTTTGGCAGGATCGCGGGCTTCCCCATGGTGCAGGGCGCCATTGACTGCACGCATGTGGCTATGCGGGCACCTATCCACAATGCCGAGGACTACCGCAACCGGAAGGGCTACCATTCCCTAAATGTACAGCTGGTGTGTGACCACAGGCAGCGCATCCTAGCTGTCAATGCCCGCTTCCCAGGAAGCAGCCACGATGCATTTATCCTGTGCCAGACTACTGTGGCTGACATGTTCGAGGCACAGCCTCCACCAAGGGGATGGCTTATCGGGGACAAGGGCTACCCTTTGTGTACATGGCTCATGACCCCGCTCCGCGCGCCCAGGACCCCAGCGGAGGAGGCATACAACGAAAGCCATCAAGCCACAAGGAACATCATAGAGCAAACGATAGGCGTCCTCAAACAACGGTTCCGCTGCCTGGGTCGTTCCGGCGGATCTCTACAGTATTCGCCGGATAGAGTCTCCCAGTTCGTCGTTGTTTGCTGCATGCTGCACAACCTGGCTATCCGCAGGACTCAGGCACTGCCACCTGACATTGCACCACCACCTCAGGAGGACGAGCAGGAGGACCATGAGGAGGAGGAGGAGGAGGAGGAGGAGGAGCACCAGCCCAGGAGGGAGCCACAAGGTCCAAGGGCCGTCCGCCGGGGGCTTATTGATCGACACTTCTAGGCCCCCTGTCAGGGAATGGCCGGTGGCAATGGACGCACCTGAAGGCAGCCGCTCCGCAAGCCCTCAGCCGGTTAACGCAACAACCACTTCAAACATGACACCTGGACATGCTGAATAAATAAAAAGCTTTATTTCACAAACTCAGGGCCCTTTCCACATGAAACAGAAAAACAGACAAGACCCCCAAAAAACAGTCAAAAACATCTGTCACTCCCAAAACCTGGGGAGGACTAACCAAACTTGGGCATCCAAATGGCCTTCATCATCGGCCTTACAAAAATAAGCCCCCCCCCTCCACAACACAAACACCCCCATAAAAACAAAAAATGCCTGGATCCTCGGCCTTACAAAAATAATGCCCCCCCCAGAACACAAGCCCCCCAATATAAAAGAAACCGCTATCACCACACTCTAATGGGTGTGCCGAGAGGGCGAGTCCTTAGACAGGCTTCTCCGGCCCCTGCTCGACCTGCTGCTCCGCCTCAACCTAGGCCCTGCGGGTGTGGGGAGGCTGGGGGAAAGCTCATGAGGGCCACAATGCGTGTCGGAAGATGCCCTTGGGGGTCGGCCTAGACGAGGCCCGGCCCGGGAGGGGCCGGCTGCTGACTGCTGCAGCTGTGGCTGGCCAGCATCAGTCTCAGCAGCAGCTCGTCGCACCTTGGCTGGGGGAGTGGCAGTGTCGGCTGCACCTATGGGGGCAAGCTGGCTGATGGCAGGCGCGCGCTGCTCGCCAGACACACTGGCACTCGGCCGGGCTGGCAGTGCAGCAGGCGCTGCAATCTGGTGGAGGCCAGACCGCTGTGCTGCAGCAGGGCGGCGGGTGCCATGGCGATGCTTCCGT
>NW_028227249.1:0-2000 GCF_052327205.1 Somniosus microcephalus
AATGCCGGTAGTGGCCACTCGGGCTATATAAGCCTGTATAGTGTCTTGTATCTGTTAGTTCACCTCCAGACTTTGTCCAGTAAACACCTGTAAACCAACTCCTGCATTCCATGTCTCCATTAACACACGGACACAACAGTGATGACGAATTGGAAACGGACTTACCTGCAATTCGGCAGCACCTCAAGGAGATTGATTCCTCAGACGAAGGAAGAAGAAAAAAAAAGAAAAAAAACTGTGGTTTCACCAGCTAGCCGGGCTGGTGGCAGGTACTGCAATAATCCTTCCTGGGCGGCGGGCTGGGGCTCAATCGGCTGGCTCTACAGCGGGGCCAAGCAGTGAAGGCGCAGGCAAACAGAGGCGAAGGGTGGAGCACTCGGGAGACGGCCAGCTCTGCAAAGCAGGCCAGCGTTCGGACCACGCAGAGGGAGGGGAAAGTCCCAGAGAGTCCGGCGGGAACAAGTCTCCGACTATTAAAAATATTTGGATAAATAAAAACCGCGGAGAACAGCGTTGTCAGCAGCAACAGCGGCGGGAAAGCGCGGGAGGTGCCATTTTTTTTTCAGGATGCCTAAGACTGGCAATATTATTGCTTTCGATAGTGATGTAGAGGATTGGACCATATATGTTGAAAGAGTGGAGGTATATTGCACAGCAAATGAAATAGAGGATGATAAAAAGGCATCGATACTCCTAAACCTAATGGGCGCAAAGACATACGGGCTGTTGCGAAACTTAATCACTCCAGCCAAACCGATGGACAAGAATTTTAAGGAAATTGTTGATACCCGACAGGAGCACTTAAACCCAACACCGCTGCTGATAGCGGAACGGTTCAACTTCTTCAGGAGGAATCAGTACAAGAATGAAAGTAACGCTGATTACCTCACCGAATTAAGGAAGCTATCAAAGCACTGCCAATTCGGAGCAGGACTGGTAGATTCTCTTCGAGACAAATTCGTCTGTGGTCTCCTAAGTGACGGAACACAGAAAAGGCTACTTTCTGAGAAAGATTTAACACTGGACAAGGCTTTCAGTATGGCTGTATCATACGAAGCAGCAGCGAGAGGAGCTGCAGAGATACAGAAAAAGCCATAGGATTTCGGCACCCATGAAATGACACAGGGTTGCGAGAGATGTTATCGGTGCGGCAGATCCACCCATGACCAGAGGGACTGCTGGTTCAAGGACAAAGCATGCAGGCAATGTGGAAAGATGGGACACATTGCACGTGTATGCCGATCTAGAAACAAAAAATCCACTGACAAAAAAAAATCAATAAAGAAAAGTACAAAAAGGTACAAATGATGACGGACAGTAGCTCCGAAGACCAGAAGAGCGATAGCGACTCCGGAAACAAGCGACTAAGCTGTCTCAAATTACATAATGTAATTGCCAAAGAAGATTACCAGACCATTTGGGTTACCCTCACGATAGCAGGGTCCCCAGTTAAAATGGAGCTAGATACAGGATCAGCTCTGACCGTCATAAGTCGACAGGATTATGAGCGGCTATTTCCGCATATACCCTTGAAAGACACATCCATTATCTTAAAAACATATACGGGGCAGAAAGTATACCCCAGAGGGAAAATAAGGGTGCCTGTTGTATACAACGGCAAGGAAATACAGAAGTTGTATTTATACGTTCTGCAAAATGGTGGTCCACCGCTGTTGGGACGTGAATGGATCAGAAAGATACGTTTAGACTGGCACTCCATTCAGGCACTGACGGTGACCAGTAAGTAAAAAAATGATGAAGACGTCATACCTGAACGATTGAAAGACATCTTGGCCAACGCCAAAGAAGTGTTCCAACAGGAACTAGGAACCTTGAAAGGCGTCACTGCCTCAATAAAGGTGGAAGATGCGGCAATTCCCAAGTTTTTTAAGGCAAGGCCGGTGCCATACGCAATTCGTCCAGCAGTCGAGGCAGAGCTGGAGAATTTGGAAAGGACAGGCGTGTTATCCAAGATAGATTGGAGCGAGTGGGCAACACCC
>NW_028227250.1:0-2000 GCF_052327205.1 Somniosus microcephalus
GACTTCTCATGACCCATGGTGCGTAATAGGATTTCTGTTCTTCTGCCTCTAACGTTCAGCTGTCGCATGAGTGATTCTGTGCAGAACGTTGCTGAGCTACCTGGATCCATGAAGGCGTAAGTCTCCACAAGCTTCTCACTCCTCTTAGACTTGATCTTTACTGGTACGATGGCAAGAATAGTCACTGTCACCGGCCCCAGTGAGTCCACAAGTCTCTGGTTCTAGCGACACCAGAGCACTTGAAACAACCTTCTCGTCGGTATTGTTTTCTTCACTCTTCTTAGAGACTTGTTCTTCTTTATGGATATGCAGCAGACTGGGATGTTTCCGAGTGCACTCTCTGCATGTTGTTCTTTGCTTACAGTTTCTACTCAGGTGCCCCTGAGAGAGACATCCAAAGCATAGGCCGTTGCACTTCAGGAATTCGATTCTGTCCTTATGTGGCTGTGCTTTGATGTCGCTGCAGAAATCCAATGTATGATTCTTCTGGCAGAATAAGCATGGCTTCTGAAAGGCATTAGCAGACGTCACTGTGCTGCTCTTTTTGGGAGATGAGTTCTGGGGCCTTTCTTCCTTGGCCTGGGTGACGATAGTTGCAAAGCTGCTTCCCTTGGAACCACCTTTCCTGAGAGTCTTTGATTCAACAGGCTTGGCTTTCACTCTTCCATCGGTGGTCGGGCTGACATCTTGGATGTTTCCAAATAATGGGTCCCCAGCAATTTTAGCCTGTTTGTCTATGAAGTTCACTAAGTCTGTAAACCTGGCTCTACTTTTCCGTCTCTCCATTATCTCAAAGGCTGTTCTTCTCCATTGTTCTCTCATCCTGTAAGGAAGCTTAGAGATGATGATTCTCATAGTCGTAGGATTGTCCATCTCTTCCATGAATTCAACATCCTCCATGGTGTTGCGACATCCTATGAGGAAAAGAACATATGCGTTCAATGCCTCTCCGTCCTCCGATCTGATCTGTGGCCACTTGGTAGCCTTTTCGATATATGCAGTGGCTATCTTCAGCTCGTTACTATAGTGCTCCTGCAGCAACTTCCTGGCTTCTATGTATCCCCGGTCTGGTCTCATGTGTTCACAGCTTCTGACCAGGTCTTGTGGCTTACCACTGGTGTACTGTCCCAGGTAGTACAACTTATCACTGCTGCTCTCTGTTTTGGAGTCAATGGCTTGTTCAAAGGATCTGATGAAGGGCTTATACTTGAGTGGGTCACCTTGGAACACTGGTATGTCTCTTTGAGGGAGTCAAAACAGATTCTGTTGTTTTACAAGCATCTCTGTAATTTCATTCTGACGTTGCATCACTCAGTATAGGCTTCTCCCTGTGTCTTCAGGCCTCTGGTGGTCATCAGCAGGGTCTAGTCTAGACCGTCTGATGTCTGGGGTAGCATCACGTGCTCCTGTTAATGGAGGGGCCTGGCTTCCACGCTGTAATGCCAGGGGATTGCCTTCGGGCTCTGTTGTAACTCTTGAAGGTGCCCTGGATCCAACTCTATGTGACGACGTTGACTGGCAGTGGCTCCCACCGTCCCGTGAGCCTTCATAATCTTCGTACGCACTCAACCTGGCGTCTGAAACCTCGATAGCTGTTTTTATCTCCAGCTGTTCTTTCTTTGCCTGCACCTGGGCCCATTGGGCCTGCAGTTGGGCCTCTTGGACCTGCAGTTGGGCCTCTTCCCGTTCAAGAGCTTGCTTCTCCGCTAAAGATGCTGCGCGCGCCATCAACGCCGCCCGTTCAGCCTCCGCTCTCATGCGTCGCGATGAGCTTGTGGTAGAAGCGACTGACCTGCGTCCAGAAACAGAGCTACCTTCTTTTCGATTTTTGCTCGGTCTGGCGGAAGTCTCTGAAATGCTATCGTCTGGTCCGACTTCATCGTCAACTTTATCTTTCTCTGCTGTATCAGCGTCTTGACGAATCTTTAACATCCACTGTTCCGTGGCCTTGATATAGTCCTTAATGCTGGTTGATTTAAGATCAAACCAGTTGTGCTGAT
>NW_028227251.1:0-2000 GCF_052327205.1 Somniosus microcephalus
CTCTCTCTTCCCCCCAGTCGCTCTCTCTCTTCCCCCCCAGTCGCTCTCTCTTCCCCCCCAGTCGCTCTCTCTCTTCCCCCCCAGTCTCTCTCTCTTCCCTCCCAGTCTCTCTCTCTCTTCCCCCCCAGTCGCTCTCTCTCTTCCCCCCCAGTCGCTCTCTCTCTTCCCCCCCAGTTGCTCTCTCTCTCTTCCCCCCCCAGTCGCTCTCTCTCTTCCCCGCAGTAGCTCGCTCTCTTCCCCCCCAGTCGCTCGCTCTCTTCCCCCCCAGTCGCTCTCTCTCTTCCCCTCCAGTCGCTCTCTCTCTTCCCCCCCAGTCACTCTCTCTCTATCTTCCCCCCCAGTTGCTCTCTCTCTCTTGTCCCCGTCGCTCTCTATCTCTCTTCCCCCAATCACTCGCTCTCTTCCCCCCGTCGCTCTCTCTCTTCCCCCCCAGTCGCTCTCTCTCTTCCCCCCCAGTCGCTCTCTCTCTTTCTTCCCCCCCAGTCGCTCTCTCTCTCTTCCCCCAGTTGCTCTCTCTCTCTCTCTTTCCCCCAGTCGCTCTCTCTCTCTCTTCCCCCCCCAGTCGCTCTCTCTCTCTCTTCCCCCCCAGTCGCGCTCCTCTCTCTCTTCCCCCCCACTCGCTCTCTCTCTTCCCCCCCAGTCGCTCGCTCTCTTCCCCCCCAGTTGCTCTCTCTCTTCCCCCCAGTTGCTCTCTCTCTTCCCCCCAGTTGCTCTCTCTCTTCCCCCCCAGTCGCTCTCTCTCTTCCCCCCCAGTCGCTCTCTCTCTTCCCTCCCAGTCGCTCTCTCTCTTCCCCCCAGTTGCTCTCTTTCTTCGCCCCCAGTCGCTCTCTCTCTTTCCCCCAGTCGCTCTCTCTCTTCTCCCCGTCGCTCTCTCTCTTCCCCCCAGTCGCTCTCTCTCTTCCCCCCCAGTCGCTCTCTCTCTTTCCCCCCAGTCGCTCTCTCTCTTCCCCCCCAGTCGCTCTCTCTCTTTCCCCCCAGTCGCTCTCTCTCTTCCCCCCCAGTCGCTCTCTCTCTTCCCCCCCCAGTCGCTCTCTCTTCCCCCCCAGTTGCTCTCTCTCTTTCCCCCCCAGTCGCTCTCTCTCTTCCCCCCCCAATCGCTCTCTCTCTTCCCCCCCAGTCGCTCTCTCTCTTCCCCCCCCCCCAGTCGCTCTCCCTCTTCCCCCCCCCCGCAGTCGCTCTCTCTCTCTCTTCCAACAACAACATGCCCTCGAAAAAGCCTCGGCACCGCCGGGCACTCCAGCTTCTAATACATATAAAAGGATAGATCTGATTGTCTGTCTGTCTGTCTATCTGTCTGTCCTTCGGTGTGTCTGTCCGGCTATACACTCTAAAGTTATAGAACGTACCTCCACGTGCGTTACATCAAAAGAAGGCTTACATAGAAACATAGAAACATAGAGATAGGAACAGGAGTAGGCCATTCGGCCCTTCGAGCCTGCTCCGCCATTCAATGAGATCATGGCTGATCTTCGTCTGAGATCTTAGCTGATCTTACCAGTTCAGTACCCCCGTCCCCGCCTTTTCTCCGTAACCCTTAATCCCCTTAGCCTTCAGAAATATATCCAATTCTCTCTTGAAAATATTTATTGAATTAGCCTTCACAGCCCTCTGTGGCAGGCGATTCTGGAATGGTCATAAGCGTATGTACGTTTCGGCGAGACAAAAATTGCGTCCACGGTATCCAAAAAACGTTCAAAATTCCGCTCATTAGCATCTCATTATCCGCTCATTAGCAATAGAGTGACATTAAGGTCGACCAATCGTATGGTCGAGCGACCCGACGGTCGACCAATCGCTGCGTGGTGGGGGCGGGTTCTTGGCACGTGCGGGCGGGCCCTCCTAGAGTCGAGTGACGGGACGATTGACCAATCCTACGCTTCGGTGACTTGACGGTTGACCAATCGGTGCGTGTGTGGGCGGGCCTTATCGTTCTGAACTGAGGTGAGTCGCCGCCATCTTGATTCCAAACATTTCATTTCTTTTTCCCCGCTTTCTTTGTG
>NW_028227252.1:0-2000 GCF_052327205.1 Somniosus microcephalus
TACGGACCAAGTGCTGGAAAATGGGATTAGGGTGGATAAGATAGGTCGAATGACCTCCTGTGCTGGAAATTTCTATGATATTCAAGGGTGAGATAGATAGATTTTTGGACTCTAGGGGAATCGAGGGATATGGTGATCGGGCGGGAAAGTGGCATTGAGGTTGAAGATCAGCCATGACCTTGTTGAATGGTGGAGCAGGCTCGTAGGGCCGTATGGCCAACTCCTGCACCTATTTCTTCTGTTGTTCTATACCCCCTAGCCCTTGGCTGAGTGACTGAAATGGACGTGCTTGGAGTGAGGTGGAGACTGATGGTGAATGGGGTGGACAGGTAGTGCAGGAAGGGACTGACAGAGGATGGGGGGATGAGAGGAGGACGGTGCCGCCTCCTGCCCCCTCCCCAGCACAGGCGCCCCCTCCCCAGCACAAGCACCGCCTCCACCGCCCCCTCCCCAGCACAGGCACTGCCTCCACCGTCCCCACCCCAGCCCAGGCCTCGCCTCCTGCTCCACGCCCCCCGCCCGCCCAGCCCAGGCACCGCCTCCTCCCCCCCCCCCCCCCCAGGCACCGCCTCCTCCTGCCCCCCCCCCCCCCAGCCCAGGCACCGCCTCCTCCTGCTTCCCCCCCCCCCCAGCCCAGGCACCGCCTCCTGCGCCCCCCCCCCCCCAGCCCAGGCACCGCCTCCTGCGCCCCCCCCCCCCCCCCAGCCCAGGCACCGCCTCCTCCTGCTTCCCCCCCCCCCCCCCCAGCCCAGGCACCGCCTCCTCCTGCATCCCCCCCCCCCCCAAGCCCAGGCACCGCCTCCTCCTGCACCCCCCCCACCAGCCCCAGCCCAGGCACCGCCTCCTCTTGGCCCCCCCCCCCCCCCAGCCCAGGCACCGCCTCCTCCTGCCCCCCCCAGCCCAGGCACCGCCTCCTCCTGCCCCCCCCCCCCAGCCCAGGCACCGCCTCCTCCTGCACCCCCCTCCAAAGCCCAGGCACCGCCTCCTCCTGCACCCCCCCTCCCCTCAAAGCCCAGGCGCCGCCTCCACTCCCCCCCCTCCCACACCTCCAACACCCCCTCCCCCCCAACACTCCATCCCCCCCTCCTCTTCCCCCCTCCCCCCTTCCCTTCCCCCCCTCCTCTTTCCCTCCCCCCTCCCTCCCCTCCCCACCCCTTTCCACCCAATTCAAATTCAAATTCAAATCGCTTTATTGGCATGATAAGGTACATCTTATGTTGCCAAAGCATCAAAATACATTTATGGTTGAACACATAAACGCAGATCTATTCATACAGTGTATAAACAGATATATCCCCGAGTGTATAAATATACATTCGCATAATTTATATATATTCTTTTCTTAGGTTTACTGGTTGTCCCTCTGTTTATGGCAAGCTGTAACATAGTGTGCCGCTAGTGTTACACAGTTTCTCTCTTCCCCTAGTAGGTATGGGAGTTTTTGGTCGTCATTCAAATTTCTGAATTCAGGGCATATTTGTGAGAATTTTTGGTAGAAATTCTCCCTGATGCCCTGATATTTTCCACAAGCTGTGAGGAAGTGCATCTCTGTCTCCACCACTCCCTGACTGCAGTGAGAGCATATCCTGTCCTCTCTTGGCAGCCGGGTCTGCCTGTGTCTGCCTTTTTCGATCGCCAGGCTATGTTCACTAAGTCTGTACCTTGTCAAGGTTTTTCTCAGTTTGCTATCCTTTACCATGGTCAGGTAATCAGCCATGTTGTATTGTCTGTTTAGGGCCAAGTAGCAATTGAGTTTGCTTTGGGTTTTTGTTGTTTCTGCCCAATATGACAGGTATTTTTCCTTTTGCTTAGTGACAATTGTGTTGGGTTGAATTCTCTGTGCTACGATGTCACTGTCCTGGGGCTGGTTATTGTTAGTTGTGTTAGTGGTTGCTTCACTGAGTCCCAGGACTAGTTGACTGAGGGTGTTCTTCTTTATGGTCCTCTCTTGGCATTTCAAGGCTTCGTAGTGATAGCAGTGGGGGTTGCTCATTTTTAGG
>NW_028227253.1:0-1000 GCF_052327205.1 Somniosus microcephalus
CAATAAATTAATTCTCTGACCAGGAATCGAACTCGGTCCATAATGGTGAGAACACTGAATCCAAACCACTAGACCACTACAGAACTACTTGAATGCTTTTGTTACCTCCGGCCTTGACTATTCCAATGCTTTCCAGGCTGGCCTCCCATCTACTACCCTCCATAAACTTGAAGCCATCCAAAGCTTGGCTGGCCCCATCCTAACCCACACCAGGTCCTGCTCACCTATCACTGCTGTGCTCGCTGAGCTACATTGGTTCCAATGTTCCTGTTAAGCTGCACAGCGGTCTGGAGGTCCCACGCAGGCCACTCAACGGCTTTACAATGGAAAAAACGCGCATGTGCGGAAATTTGAATGGGCCGCGCGCCCAATAAAAAATTAGAGGGACCATTGATTGGCTCCCAGTCCAGTAACACCTTGATTTTAAAATTCTCATCCTTGTTCAAATCCCTCCATGACCTCGCCCCTCCCTATTTCTGCAACTTCCTCCGGCCCTACAACCCTCCAAGAACTCTGCGTTCCTCCAATTCTGGCCTGTTGTGCATCCCTCAGTCCTTTAGCCGTCAAGGCCCTAAACTCTGGAATTCCATCCATAATCCTTTTTGTTTCTCCACCTCTCTCTCTCCTCATTTAAGACCCTCCTTATAACCTACCTCTTTGACCAAGCTTTTAGTCATTCATCCCAATATCTCCTTCTTTGGCTCAGCGTCAATTTTTGTTTGATTACGCTACTGTGAAACACCTTGAGATGTTTTCCTATGTTCAAGGTGCCAAATAAATACAAGTTGTTGTTATTCACTCCTGCACAAGCATAAATACAACAACTTGCACTTACTCGGTGCCTTTAACATGGATAAATGCCCTAAGGTGCTTTACAGATGTACGAGAAAAAAAATAGATGCTAAACCAGCGAAGAAGAGATTAGAAGTGGTCAAAGAGGTAGATTTTAAGGAGGATCTGAAAGGAGAAGTGGGAGGTGGAGAGGCCGAGGGTCTTAGGG
>NW_028227254.1:0-1000 GCF_052327205.1 Somniosus microcephalus
ATAGATTCTAGCATTTTCCTACTACTGATATCAGACTAACTGGTCTGTAGTTCCCCGTTTTCACTCTTCCTCCTTTCTTAAATAGTGGGGTTACATTTGCTATCTTCCAATCTGCGGGAACCATTCTAGAATCTATGGAATATTGGAAAATGACAACCAATGCATCTACTATCTCTGTAGCCAATTCTTTCAAAACACTAGGATGTAGGCCATCATATCCAGGGGATTTATCAGCTTTCAGTCCCATTAATTTCTCCAGTACTACTTTTTTACTAATACTAATATCTTTCATTCCTCATTCCCGCTAGATCCTTGGTTGTCCACTATTTCCGGCAAGGTTATTGCGTCTTCTTTTGTTTAATTTCTCTGCCATTTCCTTATTCCTCATTATAATTTCTCCTGTCTCAGCCTGTAAGGGACCCACATTTACTTTCGCTAATCTTTTCCTTTTTACATACCTATAGAAGCTTTTACACTCTGTTTTTATGTTCCTCTCTAGTTTACTCTCATTCTATTTTCCCTTACTTTATCAAATTCTTGGTCCTCCTTTGCTGAATTCTAAAATCCTCCCAATCCTCAGGCTTACTATTCTTTTTGGCAGCATTTTAAGCCTCTTCCTATGTTCTAATCGTATCTTTAACTTCTCTTCTTAGCCACGGTTGGACCACTTTTCCTGTGGAGTTTTTGTACCTTAAAGGAATGTATATTTGTTCTAATTTATGTATTAATTCTTTAAATGCTAGCCATTGCTTGTCTACCGTCATACATTTTAATGTAATTTCCCAATCTACCTTAGCCAACTCACCCCTCATACCTACGTAGTTTGCTTTGTTTAGATTTAAGACCCTAGTTTTGGATTTAACTAAGTGACTTTCAAACTCAATTTAAAATTCTATCATATTATGGTCACTCTTCCCTAAAGGCCCCTTTACTACAAGGTTATTAATTAACCCTTTCTCGTTGCACAATACTAGATCTAAATTGGCCTGTTCCCTGTTTG
>NW_028227255.1:0-1000 GCF_052327205.1 Somniosus microcephalus
TGCACGCCTCAGGGTAGGGCAGCACAGGGGGTGACCATCAGGCGGAGCAACAAAGGCAGGCAGGTAGTGTAGGGAACCCCTGTGGACATCCCCCTTTCAAACAAGTATACCGCTTTGGATACTGTTGAGGGGGATGACTCACCAGGGGAAGGCAGCAGCAGCCAACTTCCTGGCACTGGGGGTGCTCCTGCTGCCCAGGAAGGGGGGAAAAAGAGTGGGAGAGCAATAGTGGTAGGGGATTCTATAGTAAGGGGAACAGATAGGCGTTTCTGTGGCCGTAGACGTGAATCCAGGATGGTTTGTTGCCTCCCTGGTGCCAGGGTCAAGGATGTCACTGAGCGGCTGCAGGGCATTCTGGAGGGGGAGGGAGAACAGCCAGTGGTCGTGGTCCACATTGGTACCAACGACATAGGTAAAAAGAGGGATGAGGTCCTGCAGCAAGAATTTAGGGAGCTAGGTGAAGGATTAAGGAGCAGGACCTCAAAGGTTGTAATCTCTGGATTACTCCCGGTGCCACGTGCTAGTAAGTATAGGAATAGGAAGATAGAACAGATGAATGCGTGGCTAAAGGGATGGTGCAGGGGGGAGGGCTTTAGTTTCCTGGATCACTGCGTCTGCTTCTGGGAAAGGTGGGACTTGTACAAGTCGGACGGTTTACACCTGAACCAGGGGGGAACCAATATCCTTGCGGGGAGGTTTGCTAGCACTGCTGGGGAGGGCTTAAACTAACTTGGCAGGGGGTTGGGGTACAGAGTGGAGCTATAGTAGGGGGTGATTTACGGCCAAATACAGAGGGAAAAACAAGTCAGCTGGGAAGGCAGAGCAAATATGTGAAGGCAAAAGAGAATATGGCAGGGCTGGAAGGCATTTATTTTAATGCAAGGAGTCTTGCAAATAAGGTGGATGAACTGAAGTTGTTGTTGAACACATGGGAGTACGATATTGTTGCTATCACGGAGACATGGTTGAGGGAGGGTCAGGACTGGCAGCTCAATATTCC